>NC_057738.1:10428898-10461098 GCF_004010195.1 Chiloscyllium plagiosum | reverse complement strand
AGGCGTCGTGTTGCCATGGTCTGGCGATGGAGGAGGCCAAGGACCTGCATGTCCTTGGAGGAGTGGGAGGGGGAATTAAAGTGTTCAGCCACAGGACGATTGGGTTGGTTGGTGCGGGTGTCCCAGAGGTGTTCTCTGAAACGTTCCGCAAGTAAGCGGTCTGTCTCCCCAATGTAGAGGAGACCACATCGGGTGCAGTGGATGCAGTAAATGATGTGTGTGGAGGTGCAGGTGAATTTGTGATGGATATGGAAGGATCCCTTGGGGCCTTGGAGGGACGTGAGGGTGGAGGTGTGGGCGCAAGTTTTGCATTTCTTGCGGTTGCAGGGGAAGGTGCCAGGAATGGAGGTTGGGTTGGTGGGGTTGGCACACCTTTTCCAGCACTGATCTCCTCACTTTCTCCTTACAGGAGAGCTGTCAGAGAGAGAGATGGCAGAGAGATTCAGCATGGAACACCTTCTTCAATGCAGCTGTTTCTTTGACTAGCAGATTCCAAAAAAAGACTGACTGCTTGCTCTGAACAGCCAGACTGTTAAAACCAAACCAAACCAGAGAAAAGCTGAGCTGGGAAAACTGGCCACTCCCCTTTCATTGTACAGGGTTTTTTTTTTAAGATTCTTCAAGTAGATAAACACAGGAGCCTCTGTTTTTACGACCCCCTCTAACCTTGTTAAAGGAGCAACATTGTCACAACAGATACAATGACACAATTTGAAAGAAAATGTGACAAAAGTGGAACGTAGAGGTACAAATATGTATCAATCTCGGAAGGTGGTAAGTCATATTTACAGTATGGTTAGCAAGTCCTATGAGATCTTACAATTCATCAACAGAGGCATTAAGTACTATGTAGGGGTGCGATGATGAATCTTTATAAAGGTGTGGTTCAAGCACAGCTAAACTATTACATCCAATTCTGATTACCAGATATTATGAAGAATGATCAGTTGATTACTTTTTGTAGGGATTCAGTTAAGAGAAACATGTTACTAAAGCAGGGAAACTTCCTGATCCTTCTATTTACGCAAGACATTATTTCACACAATGTATGTGCAACAGACATCTTACACAGCACACATACGTTGTTGTGGAAAATGATTATTAGTTGTGGCATAGTTCTTGCAGCATTATAAGTTAAAGAACTACAGAAGTTTTTAATACTGATGGAAGCCATTCAGGTTAGCGAATCTGAGCCTGTACTTATCACCATCAGTTCAAAATTAATCCCACTTTCTCTGCATACTTCTGTATTATTATTCTCTAAAGATGAAATCACGTCGATTCCATAGCAAAGACATGATACCACTGGGGGAAAAAAGTATGAGCACTGTTATGCTGCAGAGAATGAACTAGTTGTATTTTTTAAGAACCCAAAAGTTAAAAGTGAAACTTGTGGTCTTCACTTTTTGGATGCAAAGCCATGTAAGTTTCAGTGGAAAAAAAAAAGTTTTGAGTTCTGAAGAAAGGTCACTGGACCCAAAACATTAACTTGGATTTCTCTCCACAGATTCTGCCAGACTTGCTGAATTTTTTTCCAGCAATTTCTGTTTTTGTAACTTTTGGAGAAGCTGGATTTGATACAAGCACTTCCAACTCAAGCGAAAACCTTGGTCTAACTGACCGGCTAGTGAATTGCGGATTTGTCCATAGAATCCCTACAGTGCAGAAAGAGGCCATTCAGCCCAATGGGTCTACACTGGAGAGCTATCCACCCAGACCCAGGCCTATCACCCTATCCCTTTAACCCCACATTTATCATGACCAATCCACCTAGCCTGAGCCTTCCTGGGCACTAGGGGGCAATTTAGCTTGGCCAATCCACCTAACCTGCACATCTTGGACTGTCGGAGGAAACCAGAGCACCCAGCAGAAACCCACGCAGACATCAGGAGAACATGCAAACTCCACACAGCCAATCACCCAAGGATGGAACTGAACTCAGGTCCCTGGCTCCGTGAGGCAGCAGTGCTAACCCCAATGTGCTAACCATTGTTTACTGTCGACAACATAGTATTGTTGCTAAAAACCAAAAGACCAATAAGACAGTCACCCCATTCCACCTTGTGGTTTGGACTCTTGATCCACAGAATTTGCTTCTTTTTGCCTAAGCTTTCAACCCATAAAATTTCTACAGAATTCTCTGTGTCTCTGCTGTTTTTGTGAATGAATGTGTGGGTGCTTGGGTTTAAAGACAACAGCTAAAGCCAGCGAGTTGATTGGTCATTTCTACATTTGCAATAGCTCATGAATTTTTGAGACGTGATTTTCAGTGCACAGTTCCCATCAGTGTCACAATTGTGTCAATGTTAAAATGATCATTTACAATATTGACTAACTAACAGAAAGACTAGCTTTTCCCTGTTCATTCTATCAGCATGTCATCAGTTTAAAGATGGCTTCAGGTGGCATGGTGGCACAGTGGTTAGCCCTGCTGCCTCACAGCGCCAGAGACCCGGGTTCAATTCCCGCCTCAGGCGACTGACTGTGTGGAGTTTGCACATTCTCCCCGTGTCTGTGTGGGTTTGCTCTGGTTTCCTCCCAAAAATGTGCAGGTTAGGTGAATTGGCCATGCTAAATTGCCCATAGTGTTAGGTGAAGGGGTAAATGTAGGAGAATGGGTCTGGATGGACGTGCTTCGGCAGGTCGGTGTGGACTTGTTGGGCCGAAGGGCCTGTTTCCACACTGTATCTAATCTAATATCTTCTTGCCTTATCTTTTTTTTACCAGAAATGGTATGAGCTTTATAAAGTCAAACAGCACAAAAACAGACCCTTCTGCCCAACGTGTCTATGCCAACCAGGTTTCCTAAACTGAACTTTGGTTCATGTCCATCTAAACCTTTCCTCTCCAAGTCTCTGTCCAAATGTCTTTTAAATGTGGTAATTGTGCCCACTTCCAATGGTTGTTCATTCCATATACACACTACCCTCTGTATGGAAAAGCTGCCTCTCAGTTTCCTTTCAAATCTTTCCCCTCTCACTTTAAACCTATGCCCTCTAGTTTTGGACTCCCCTACCCTGAGGATAAGACCTTGGCTTTTCCCCTTATCTTGCCCCTCATGATTTTATAAACCTCTATAACGTCACCACTCAGCTTCCTACGCTCTAGTCTTCAAAAGTTTAATTGCTCCTGATACCAGATTTTTAAAAGGACGACTTCAAGATGAACCCTTAATGTAAACAAGTGCTTTCTGATCTAACTGGTCCAATTTGAATTTTAAGATTGCAGCCTTTTGTTCTGAAGCCTTCCACAAGGGAAAGTACTTCAGCTGGGTCTACACTGTTAAGTCACTCAACTTTCTAAACTCAAAAAGCCATGTTTAATCCAATGTTACCATTTTAGGAAAATCCTATTGAATCCTTAATACCCATGTCTTCAAATAATGCATTTAAAAATTAAAGTACTTTTTAATAAAATTATATATAAATATATACAGTAATTGTTTTTTTAAAATTAGTTTAAAAATATCTAAATGCAGATTTTCTATAAACACAAGAACAAGGGTTAACAAAATCTGCAACAAACCATGTTGTTAAACTGGAGTTTATTTATTAGCCACCAGAGGGTAGACTGGGTCCATTTATAGATCAACAGCCAATTAGTGCTGTGGCTGGTTTTTGGGCAGCTGTTACCAGATCATGTCCCATGAATCATGTCATGTAAATTATTAAAAATAGATATTTGCAATCACAAATACATCACTATTTTTAAAGTGAAGGGCAAGTGTGTCAATGCTGTCAAATGTAAAGGCATTTTGGGGCACAGAGTCACTGGAACTGAAAACTCTTAAGTTAAAGTCCATAAATTACACTGATATATAAAAAGGATAATTGCTTGATGGTTGGTTTGTAATGCAGAGTGATGCCAACAGCATTCAATTCCTGCCATTGGCTGCGGTTACCATGAAGGAGTCTCCTTTTCAAATTCCACCCTGACCTGAGGTGTGGTGACCCTCAGGTTAAACCACCATCAGAGTCAATCTTATTAGAGAGCAGGCCTATGGCCTATATAGGACAATCGTGACTTTACATAAAAAGAGAGAAGAAACAAAGGTACTGCGGCAATAAAGTGTGTGAATAGGTTGAATGACGTATGTCCTGCCTAAAGAATTGTGATTTGTTTTAAAACTTATTCTTAAGTTGTGGCCCCTGCTTGGAAGATCAGTATTGGGTTTTCTCAACCTTGCTGAGCTGACTGGTTTATGGGGTCATTTAAGGGAATAGCAAAGATGATGGCATGAGTCTGGAGTCACAGCAGGCCCCAGGCTGGGTTTCCTCTTCGAAAGGACTGGAGAGAAGCTGGTGAGTTTTTACAACAATCCAATAGCTTTGTGGCTACTTTTACTGATCAGTTTTTTTATTTCTAGATTTTTAAAATGGAATTCAGTTCTCAAACCCAATTATCAAAATGACATATATATATAGATGAATATATTTTAATGTAATTAACTTATCCACTAATTTATTGGTGACAACAACCCTTTAGAAATAGATGGTTAAATGTGTGGGGTTTCTTTAAGAAAGACTGGAGTTGCAGATATTTCATACGATGTCCGTACACCAATTCCAACTAGCATGACTCTTTATTTTTAATGAAGTGCATTTTCTTCCTACATTACAGCAATTACCATACTTGGAGACTGCTTATTAGCTGCAAAACGCTTTGCAACTTGCCAAGGTTGTGAAAGTTGCTATGGAAATGTAGATTTTAGCTTTTCTAAGCTGAATAGGCATCTCACAATGTGTGTTATAATAGAATTAATTTAAAATAAAAAGTAACTTTAAATCCCTCTATAAATGTGCATTTTCTATTTGCACACACCCCACAGTACTGCATTCTCCAATGGAAAATTGTGCTCCCGTCATTTGGATTTCAGATGAGAAGCTGAAAGTCAACTATCAGAAAATCCACTTAATAGTTCAAGCAGCACAGTTTTGCTGTGCATTTGGTGCTTGAATATTATAAACCCAGAGTCCTAGACATTTGGTAAAACATCTAATTTATAGGGAAATCCTGATTGAGGAAAATTGTTTGATTTGCGAGCCCTTTATTAAGAAATAATTGGCAACCACTTGCTAAAAGTCTTACAGACCAGTTCACAGACACAAATGGTTTCATATGTTTGGTTGCCAAAACTCCTAGCTAGTTGGAGCACTTGCCCAGACTGTGGCCATTGACGTCATGTGTTTGGTATTCAGGAAAATGTGGGAAGCCTCTTAAGAATTGGTTGTCTTGTAAGCACCATAACTGGATTTAAATGGGCTGTTTTAAATTTGACTAATATTAAAGGAACTAACATGTTTTCTGGAGCTTTGGAAAGTGAGAGGTGATCGAATTGAAATGTAAAAGGTTTTGCAAGAAAGATGTTGAGAGACATGTGAAGAATCTGGAATTACAGGCCATAAGTTCAGAATAAGATCAGGGATGAGGAGAAATTCCTTTATACAGGGGGTTTGTGAAATTTCAGAATTCACTTCCACAGGGGATTTTGGACACTAAGTTGACGAGTAAAGTCAAAGTAGTGACTGATAGGTTTTGTGCCATTAATGGAATCAAGAAAAATTGAATATAAAGTGGGAAATTGGAGTCAATGGAAACGTTCAGTCATGCCTTTTTTGAAAGATAGAATTGCCTCAAATTCATATATTGTAATTTTTTCCAATTTCTCAAATCCTGTGGATGTGTGCTTTATGAGCACGGTAAAATTTGGCTCTCTGATAGGTGTGGCAATGTTTTATGATTCACAAAACAATGAAGTTGTTGGACTTCTAATCACATCATGGGATTGTCATATGATAAGCTAAAGTCCTCACAAAGCAATAGAAGGAAGAATGAAGTCCTGTAAATCTCACCACATCCACCACAAACTTCAAGTCCTTTTAGATAGTATTATTTCAAAATGATAACCCAATGGAGGAGTTAAGATTGTGGAGAAATAGAATCATGTGTCCTCAACATTACCAAGGAGTAGTATATGTGTACTGAAAACGAGGAGGTTTCTCTATCAGACATAAGAGATTACAACACCCAGAACAGGAAGAGGGTGGGGGAAGATTTGACTCAAAGGGCAAGTGCAGGGAGAGAAACAGTAAAAGAGTTGAACACAAGGTCCTGAACATGACTGTAAATATGACCACTTTGTATTTGTAGGTGTAATTAGAAGGTGGTGTTTGAGGGCGTTATTGTTGCAGAAAAATCAGTGTTATACTTTGTTTCCAGGATGACCCTGAAGTATGCTGGCTTTAGAAAATCAATATGAAGCTTGGTAGCCATTTGAACCTGAAGATGAATAGCTAAATCGCATGTTGAAAGGAACATTCGACCATATGCAAGCAGTGTAATTTGAGAGAAAACTAAGAACCAAAATGACTGCGGATGTAGGAAATCCAAAATGAAAACAGAAATTGCTGGAAAAGCTCAAAAGGTCTGGCAGCACCTGTGGAGAGAAATCAGAGTTAATGTTTCGGGTTCAGTGACCTTTCCTTAGGACCTGTTGAAAACCTTCCTGTTTTGTGGAAGGGTCACTGAACCCAAAACATTTACTCTGATTTCTCTCCAAAGATGCTGCCAGACCTGCTGAAATTTTCCAGCAATTACTGTTTTTGTTTGTAATTTGAAAGTAAACTTGACTCTGCGAATACCTTTGGGGAGATGATCCATCTCTTATCAATGTATAACCGAGAATGAGTCAAACCCTGTCAGTAATAGCCAGCACACAACCATTACATGACTGATAAACACAGCACAAAATGGGGCTATTGGAGCAGTGTTTTTTATTGCTAGCAGGAGTAAAGAACTGTACAAATGTGCTTTTCACAGGGGGAGGTCACAGGTAAAACCAAACACTGTTGAACCGGATTGATGAGGACAGAGTTATATGGACATCAGTAAGACATTGGATAAGGTTCCTCACGGTGGACTGGTTAGCAAAGTTAGATCACATGGAATACAAGGAGAACTAGCCAAAACTGGTCGAAGGTAGAAGACAGAGGGTGGTGGTAGAGGGTTGCTTTTCAGACTGGAGGCCTGTGACCAGTGGTGTACCACAAGGATCGGTGCTGGGTCCATTGCTTTCTGTCATTTATATGAATGATTTGGATATGAACATTTGGATATTGTTTGTAAGTTTGTAGATGACACCAAAATTGGAGGTGGAGTAGACAGCTAAGAAGATTAGAGCTGAAAAATGTGTTGCTGGAAAAGTGCAGCAGGTCAGGCAGCATCCAAGAAGCAGGAGAATCAACGTTTCGGGCATAAGCCCTTCTTCCTGAAGCTTTTCCAGCAACACATTTTTCAGCTCTGATCTCCAGCATCTGCAGTCCTCACTTTCTCCTAGCTTAGAAGATTACCTTGGAGTACCACAGGATCTTGATCAGATGGGCCAATGGACTGAGGAGTAGCAGATGGAGTTTAATTTAGATAAATGTGAGGTCTTACATTTTGGAAAATCAAATCAGAGTAGGACTTACACATTTAATGGGAAGGTCATGGGGAGTGTTGCTGAACAAAGCGACCTTGGAGTGCCAGTTCATAGCTCCTTGAAAGTGGTGTCACGGGTAGATACGATAGTGAAGAAGGCGGTTGGTATGCTTCCCTTTATTGGTCAGAGCATTGTGTGTAGGAGTTGGGAGGTCATGTTGCAGCTGTACAGGACATTGGTTAGACCACTTTTGGAATATTGCATGCAATTCTGGTCTCCCTCCTATCGGATGGATGTTGTGAAAGCGTTCAGAAATTATTTACAAACATGTTGCCAAAGTTGGAGTGTTTGAGCTATAGGGAGAGGCTGAATAGGCTGGGGCTGTTTTCTCTATAGTTTCTGAGGCTGACGGGTGACATTACAGAGGTTATGAAATCATGAGGGGCATGGATACAATAAATAGACAAGGCCTTTCCCTGTGATGGGGGAATCTAAAAATAGAGGACATAGGTTTAGGGTGAGAGGGAGCAACCTTTTCATATGGGGGTGGTGCGTGTATGGAATGAGTTACCAGAGGAAGTAGTGGAGGCTGGTACAATTACAACATTTAAAAGGCATCTGGATGGGTTTATGAATAGGAAGGGTTTAGAGGGATATGGCCCAAGTTCTGGCAAATGTGTCTAAATTAGGTGAGGATATCTGGTCAGCATGGACAAGTTGGACCAAATGGCCTGTTTCCATGCTGTGCATCTGCATGACTCCATGTTATTGAGAGCAGTATGAAGAATCTAATGTATGAAGTCCATCTTCTTTTGAGCGATGATGTCAATGCCATGGCAACTTGTGTGTCCTTGAGCTCAGCCAGTGAAAAAGGAGACAGTAGACAACAAAGGTTGGATGTTTTCAGCAGAAGACAGTATCAGTTGGTCTTTTGTACAAACAACAAAACAGGTTGTTTTTTGAAACTAATATCTGAAAGAGTCTTAGAATTAAGTTTGTATCTTAATCCTTTCCCTTACAGATGATGCGTGCCAAAGGACAATCAGAAGCAAAATCAACAAGTACTGCTTCACAAAAATGGATAGTTGAAATGTGAAATGAGACCATAAGACATAGGAGCAGAAATTAGGCCATTCAGCCCATCGAGCTCACACAAGTTTCTCAACCCCATTATCCCACTTTCTCTCTATAACCCTTGATCCCTTTGTTATCCAAGAACCTATCTATCTCAATCTTAAATATACTCAGTGACCTGGCCACCACAGCCTTCTGTGGCAATGAATTCCATCGATTCACCATTCTCTGGCTAAAATGGGCATTGTGACCCCCATCCTATAGGGTTAGGATTGTAGTCCTGAGGGACAATTACATTTTTCAAGATAGTGATAGATTTTTATTCAGGAAAAGGTATTAAGGAGTTTGGAAAAATTGTAGTCAAACGAAGTTGAACCACTGATCAGCAACAATCAACTTGAACAGCAGAACACAGTGACCTATTTCTACTCCTAGGTCAAAAATGATGATAGAGCAAAGAAATTGAAAATATATTCCTTAATTCTTCTTAGAGATCACTTTATCTCAAATGTTGCCAAATGATCACTTGGCAGAGTTGGGTTGTATGTCCAGCAAAGGATTCCCTGTGAAGTAACTGAGATACAGTATGAAACTACTACAGCCAAAGCTACGTTCACTAGAGATCATGGAGACTCAATCTTAATCAGTCAAGAACCTTAAACTTATAAACAAATTGCCCCAAGGCCCAATTAACATAGGATAAGTCGAAGAGAAGGTTAAGGTAACAGCAGTTTTGTTTGATTGGAGGCGCAGAGGAGGGGATAAAGGCCTTGGTGGGGATTGGGGAAAGTGGGGAAAGATCTGAAGCCAGGGGATGTGAATAGCTGATTGATCTGTGGAGTGGTGACCAGATGTTGACAATAAGTTCCTCCTGCCTACCAATAGCAATGCGCTGGTCTCCCAGGTAGCTGATCAGCCTGAAAGTGAACAATATGAGGAGAAACCTTCAGGCCGCCAAAAAAAGATGATGTCTCTCCTTCTTTCTCATCAGTAAAACAATACCTAAAGCAAGCCATTTATTTACCCTCAGTTGGTGTAAACTGTTGTTTTTAAACCAGTAACAAAGACTATGAACAGTTAGAAACTGTGAATCAGTCACTCTGTGCCTCCTACAAGCAAACAAAACGTACCTGGAGAAGAGAGATTGAGAAATAGCAAGTCTTTGCAAAACAAAAGAATCATCTCAGTGAACCCCCTTATCAGGGACTACAACTGCCTGACCAGTTATTTCTTTTTCCCTCCACCCAGAACACTAATGCTTTTTATCTCTTTGTGGGAGAAAAGGGGATTAGAGTTTTAGCTAACAGAAGTATTTGTCTATGGTTCATAATTGTTACTTGTGAAAAGTCTATTCGTTTGTATTAAATTTTCTTGATAAGAACCAAAACCTGGTCTATACTTTGTCAACCTGCATCCAAAAAGATACAAATTGGGGAATTTTGTGCATTTTTATAAAATCTTTAACTATTGCGCCAACTCCAGGAATCATGGGGCTATATTTCCAGCACACTACTCCAGTGAGATGTGGCAATCTCTGCTCAGGCTGGTGGTCTTATGCCATGTGAATCGTATTGGTAACTTGCAACTGTCTTCACTATAAATGATGCAAGTAATACCTCAGAAGTAACCATAGACCAGGCTATAGAAGGTCTTACATACATTTTAAAAGTATGGACTAGGCAGTATTAACATAGATAACGGGGAAACAAAAGTTGGTGAGAGCCAACTTTGGATTAATTTAGGTTTTGGAGGACAGACGATCAGCTAGAACATGCACTAGGGGGACACTCAAAAAGAGAAGATAAATGAAAGGAGGAAAATATAGTAAGAAAACCAGACCAACATCACAACAAACATAATTGAAAAGCAGAAGACTGCAGAAGCTAGACATCTGAAATAAAAACAGAGAATGCTGGAAACACTCAGCCATTCAGGCTGTAGATGTGAAGACAGAAGCAGAGTTACTGTTTCACGTTGATGACTCTCCATCAGTGCTCACCAACATTAGCAAAACAGTTATAGATTTGCACCAGTCGTGGATGCGACAAAGACCAAAGGAGGGTCTGTGATGGGATGGAAGACAGGGGAAATATAATGACAGAAATATTAACTCTACAGGGCCAAAGTGAGTAGCGATGGAGGAAAGAAAAACAAAGAAAGAAAAGATATCCTAGCCATCCAATCTTCAAAACCAATTGAATTTGGACTGCCAGTGGCTTTGTCATTAGAATATGCAGGAAGTGGAGCATATGAGTTTCAAGGTGTATTGTTGGAAGGGGACACCCTCGCCAGGCCCTACTTAGCTTGGGGGACATCACTTGAGTGAAGGCAATTGCATAGCCTCACTCAAGACGTGGCCTGAATAGACGGACTCTAGGTCAACCCACAGCAAAACCCTAAGACAAAGCCAAATCTCAGCCAAACGGTTAACGTTTTTTTTCAGGATCCGGGCCAGCAAGCCACTGTAGTTGCAGCTGGTGTGTGGATTCAAGGCAAGAAGAGTCTCTCTAGCCTCAAATGAGTAAGAGAACTGATAGGCCAGTGTCCAGGTGAATGCACACCCTGCAAAACCTGCTTACGTCTGGCATGGAACAATTAAGTTGCCCAGCAACATCCAAATCAGAACCAATCATTTGGTTAAATGGTCACCCAGCTCAAATGGAGGTTGATATCGGTGCAGCTGCATCAGTGATTACAGTCTTTAACAAAATTCACTCTGGACTCCAACCCTTAAGTTTGAATAGGATCTTGGCTCGACTGAGCACCTAGACTGGGGTACCTTACAGATTAACGGTACAACTTCGGTTCCGGTCTCATATGAGGAGGAGCTAGCTCAGTTCCCACTGATTGTGGTAAAAGGCTTGAGCTCAAGCCTGATGGGGTGAAATTGGTCGGGGGAAGTTTACCTATTTGGTTCAACATTTTTTGGATGCCTGAGTGAAGTCCTAACTCAATACCCGGAAGTCTTTTAGGAAGGTCAAAGCAGCCAAAGCCACCTTGCAATTGTCCAGAAAGTAATTCCATGACTCTGTAAGGCCTGCCCAGTGCCATTTGCCTTACAGGCAAAAGTAGGTGTAGAAATCAGAAGGCGAAGAAATCATCAAAACAGTACACTTTGCAGAATGGGCAGCACCAGTCATACTGATTGTGAAGCCTGATGGGTCAGTTCACCCTTGTGGGGATTATAAATAAACAGTAAACAGTTTCTTGCCATTGGATAAATAACCAATCCTTCACAGAAAGGACTTGAATGAAAAGCTGGCAAGGGAAAGGGTGGGCTGTCCTTCCTGAAACTAGATTAGATTAGATTACTTACAGTGTGGAAACAGGCCCTTCGGCCCAACAAGTCCACACCGACCCGCCGAAGCGCAACCCACCCATACCCCTACATTTACCCCTTACCTAACACTACGGGCAATTTAGCATGGCCAATTCACCTGACCTGCACATCTTTGGACTGTGGAAGGAAACCGGAGCACCCGGAGGAAACCCACGCAGACACGGGGAGAATGTGCAAACTCCACACAGTCAGTCGCCTGAGGCAGAAATTGCACCCAGGTCTCAGGCGCTGTGAGGCAGCAGTGCTAACCACTGTGCCGCCGTATCTCTATGACTCTTGCAAATGGTGCAAGAGCAAACTTGCAACTGATGCCCAATTCAGAAGTCTTTCTGACTGTTGCAGAACCCCTAGGTTCTCCCGGTCTGCCTAGTGAAGAAACCTCAGAATCGGAAATTGACAATGGTAGATGTCGCAGCCTCAACACCCTTACCACCTGAAGAGAATGAATTTCTTCAGAGATTCATTTTTTTTCATTTTTTCACTATCTCTTGGCAATTTAGAGCAGAGGGAATGGAGGCCAGGGCAGTTGCATGCTCCTCTTGCAGGATGTGGGAGGTAAGGGTCACCACTAGTGTCCCTGCTGACTTCACCTGTGAGAAGTGCACCCAACTCCTGCTCCTTACAGACTGCATTAGGGAGCTGGAGCTAGAGCTGGATGAACTTCGGATCATTCGGGAAGCTGAGGGGGGTGATAGAGAGGAGTTACAGGGAAGCAGTCACACCTAATTTACGAGATAAAGGTAACTGTGTGACTGTCAGGAGAGGAAAAGGGAATAGGCAGATAGTACAGGGACCCTTGCTGGCCGTTCCCTTCAATAATAAAATTGTTTTGGATACTTTTGTCAGGTGGGACCCTACCAGGGGAAAGCCACAGCAGCCAGGTTTCTGACACTGAGCCTGACTCAGAAAGGAAGGGGGAAGAATAGGAGAGGGATAGCAATATGAGATTCAATCATGAGAGGAAGAGACAGGAGATTGTGGTCACGAGCGAGACTCCCGGATGGTATATTGCCTCTCAGCTGCCAGGGTCAGGCATGTCTCAGATTGCATCTCCAGGATTCTTAAGGATGTGGAAGAGCAGCCAGAAGTCATGGTACACATTGGTGACATAGATATGGAAAGGGAGGAGGATCTGAAAAGAGAATATAGGGAGTTAAGTTGGTGGTAAATGGAAAGTATTCAGCCTGGAACTCGGTGGCCAGTGGTGTTCTGCAGATACTGATTCTGGGACTTCTGCTCTTTGTGATTTTGATAAATCACGTAGATGAGGAAGTGGAAGAATGGGTTACTAAGTTTGCTGATAACATGAAGGTTGGAGGAGTTGTGGATAGTGAAGGTTATATACTGTTGTAGGTTGCAATGGGACATTGACAAGATTCAGAACTGGGGTGATAAGTAGCAGATGGAGTTCAACCTAGAAAAGTGTGAAGTCATTCACTTTGGAAGGTTGAATTCGAATGCAGACTACAGGGTTAAAGGCAGGATTCTTGGCAGTGTGTTGGAACAGTCGGATCTTGCAGTCCATGTCCATAGATCCCTCAAAGTTGCCACCCAAGTTGTTAGGATTGTTAAGGCGTACGGTGTGTTGGCTTTAATTAGCAGGGGAATTGAGTTTAAGAGCCACAAGATTATTCTGCAGCTCTAAAGAGCCCTGATTAGACCACACTTAGAATATTGTGTTCAGTTCTGGTCGCCTCATTATAGGAAGATGTGGAAGCTTTAGAGAGGGTGCAGAGGAGATTTACTATGATGCTGCCTGGACTGGAGGGCATGTCTTATGAAGCAAGGTTGAGGGAGCTAGGTCTTTTCTCATTGAAGTGAAGAAGGATGAGAGGTGACTTTGTAGAGGTATACAAGATGTTGAGAAGCATCTATAGAATGGAGAGCCAGAGACTTTTCCCCATAATAGCAGAAATGTCCATTATGTGGGGGCATAATTTTAAGGTATTTGGAGGAAGGTTTCGGGGAGATGTCAGAGGTCAGCTCTTTACACAGCGAGTGGTGAGTGCACGGAATGCACTGCCAGCAGTGGTAGAAGAGTCAGATACATTAGGGACATTTAAGCGACTCTTGGATAGGCACATGGTAGATAGTATCATGAAGGGTATGTAGGTTAGTCTGATCTTAGAGTAGGCCGGCACAACATTGAGGGTTGAAGAGCCTATACTGTTCTATGTTCTATTCTCTGGGCACAAGAGGCAGGCTATGTTCTGGTACACACCACACATATCCAAGGCTGAGTCAGAGGAACTGGACCTGGTGCAAAAATGCTCCAGGTCAGGCTACAAGAAAAAGAACAGGCCGATGTGCCCAAACATAGAGGGGGAGGAACGTAGTGATTGCAACAAGGTCAGCCAGGTAGCACTCAGAATACGAGTTCCCTTATTGGGGGTGTCCAATCTGGTCCATTCAGCACCCCTGGCTGACTGTTATAAACAGGAGAGTTAGAGGTTCTGTTCACTCGGAGGAAGCTGGGCCAGTTCAAGTATGATGCATGTGTTAATAAAGGATGACTTGATGATGGGATACTGGCCTCTCAAGTTCAGAGATTGAACGACTTCTCACAGCTACACCTCTTCCAATGACTCTGACACACAATCAACATGGTTTACCCACCAATGTCAATAAAAGACACTAGGCAAGTGATGGCCTTAGTGGTATTATTACCAGACCATTGACCCAGAAACTCAGCTAATTTTTAGGGGACCTGGGTTTGAACCTTGCCACAGCAGCTGGTGGAATTTGAATTTAATAAAGCATTTGGAATTAAGAATCTAATAATGACCAGGAATCCATTGTCGATTGTCAGGAACACCCATCCAGTTCACTAGTGATCTTTAGGGAAGGATATCTGCCATCCTTACTTGATCTGGCCTACATGTGATTGCAGACCCAAAACAATGTGGTTGACTCTTTACTGCCCTCTGGGCAATTCGGATGGGCAATAAATAGTGGTCTCGCCAGTGATGTCAACATCCCAGGAATGAATAAAACAATTAAACAAGTAATATTATTTATTTTAATATCAAACAAAAATATACATAAGCTTCCAAACTATTATTTTCTTAAATTTTGAATATTTAGCAATATGGCACAGTAATGTCGGGAACTACATTTATAGGTACAACAATAAAGTGCATGGATTTACAATGCTGCTCTTATGATATTACAACAATGTGACATAGGCTTGGGCACAGAGTTTAATAACTGGGACTACAAGTGTAAAACTCAAATCAGTTTTAAGTAGCACATAAATACAGGAATAAAACTAACTGGCCTTGGGTTTCTAATTTTGCAGAATTCTCTTGGTGTCTTCAGAAATTGAACATTAACACTCTTGTCACAGCTGAGTATAACATATGGAGCAGGGGGGGGGGGGGGAGGGAAGGGAAAGGGGAGAAAAAAAAATTGACAGTGAAAGTTTTTGCCCCCATTTGCTTTTGCCTCTATTTCCAAACAAATTATTGGAAGCTGAGGACAAGGGCTGTTAGAAGGACGTCATATGCTGGAACCTACAGAAAGAGCTCCAACTAGAATTAGCAAGCTTATTGCACTGTATTACGCTCTAGAAGGCACCTGCATCCCTTTGTGTAAATTGCATGCTCCAAAAACAAGTTCATTTGCCAACTCTTCTAGGGTTAAGTTTGCCTGCTTCAGCAGAGTAAGCATGGAGACACCAGATCCACAACCTTAGCCCTGTCAGGACGGTTTGTAAATCCTGGTTGTGTGACTCTACCTTAAGAGTAACATAAAACATATTAAATAAATTATCAAAGTATATTATAAGAGCTGTCCATGTTAACTCTTGCCAGGCAATGGATTAGCTTCTCTACATACCAGCACAAGGGTGTCACATGATTCACAAAAGGATTTAAGTCTATTCAAATAAGGACACTTTTTGAGACCACCTGCAACTCTCCACCACCACCTACTCCAGTCTCGAAAACAGAACAAAGTGCAGCAAAAACTAGTAGCTGGGTGGGAGAGAATTTCAGCACAAGAAGGTGCGTCTCTCCAGCAGCACGAAATATACTAACAAATTCCTCCTCTTTACATCTTGCACTAAATGAGTCTTTTCAGGTCAGTTATAATGGATAAATTTCCACAGTGTATCTCCATAATATCAAAGAACCAGCGAGGAGAGGATGATGCATTTTATTACACCACAAACTACTATCAGCTACAATGTACTTCCCAACACATAGTAAAGGAACTTTCAAGAGGGAAATGTCATATACTTGATTAGGGAAACTTGCAGGGCTATGAGGGAAGGGCATAGGAAAAACTGAATAACTTCCAAAGGGAGTCAGCACTCCAGGCTGAAAGTTTTCAAGCACGGATTCCTTTTATATTATACAACAAAACAAAACTCAATTACCAATCCAGTTCAACCTCAATGCTGGCTGCTGGGAGATTGTAAAATTTGGGAGTAACAGTAAAAGTATTCATCTTAGATAATGTAGATTGGAGTGTGTTTGAAGAATTAGACATGTTGAAGTTCATACTTGCAACAATCCAAATTGTCATCTAAAATCTATAGTATTAATCCAATATAACCTTCTAGTCTATATCTTATCCAATATTTCATTATTCAATTCAGCTGGTCAACAGTCCATATGATCCCATTCTTCTGGAACATGAACCTTAGTACTCCACCCATTGCAGAATTTAGGTGTTTGATAAGTTAGTCTAGTGCCCTGGCTTCAGCCAACTGATGTGTAACCTGCTCCAGATACTGATAAATCTCTGGTGTAAAGATGCATGTACCATCCTCTGTCTTAAATTCTCTCTGACCTCATATCCTCATGTTGCTGCTCCAGGCACAGACAAAGTAAGCAAACTGCTTTAATCCAGGAGCTAAGACCATTTCTCAGTTCAGCCACTATGCGGCTCTCCCATCAATTAATGGACAATGGTCACAATTTTAGAAAGGCAAATTAAATAATGTCCTTGGAAAGTCTAGCATCATTTCGTTTTCACATTATAAGTAGTCAGAAACACCCCTGGCAAAGGTAACATTTCACTGTAAGCTTGCTAACATTGTCTAATTGCACCAAATATGTCTCCACAATTCATTGTACAAAATAAGGGATACAAGCACAGTGAGCTGTTCCCAGAACACACAGAGATTTAGTTGTTTGCTTGTACAGAACTGGCGTATTGTTGAAGTAAAGACAGACACATGACTAAAGCTTTCTGTTTTGTACTATCAAGATAGAATCACACGAAAACCAGACGACGTATCGCAGGAAGTGGTAGATCATATCAAACAGCGTTTTCCGATGGCTATTCAAAACAGGCAGCATACTGACCATACTCAACAAGCCCATGATTGTAAAACTCAGAAAATAAAGTTCCACCATTGGATGGAATTTCCCCAAATATACAACACCTGCTAAACAATCCCAAATATGCTAAGAGTTGCATTAACAACTCTCTTGTGTTTGCTAGGAGCTACACACATTCACATATGGCACCTTGTCTTTCAATGAACACAAAGAACATTGCGCCTTTTCACTTAAACAAAAGCTCGGGGGATAACTATTCCCTGGTGCATTCCTCCAGGCAATGATTTAGCCAAATCAGCTTGGCACTCGCTTGGTCTGAATTCAAGTTAAAAAATTGAAGTTAACTATTCCTTGGTGCATTCTCCATGGTAACACCTCTATCAAAGCCCACCTGTCAACTAATCAGTACCCTCTTCTCCTGTTGTTCTCAGAGATTTGATTTTCTTGTGATTTTGTCCTAATGAATGCAAGATGAAAAAACTTCAACAGCATGTCTCTCTTTTCAGAAATATTTCTAAATATGATAAATGTATACTATTAACACTTTGAAAACAAAAATAATTGAAGTGAGAGATTAAAAAAATCTGAAAAGATGCAGAAGAGCAATAAGTCAGCTCAGTACATGACAAAAAAGAATCTGCATTTTCACAAGTCCTAATAAAAAAAATTAAAACATCAGCTGCAAAAGTCAGGACAAATCCCAAGTTTTGACTTCCTTTACTTTTTAAGGGTGGTGCAGTGGCTCAGGGGTTAGCACTGCTGCCTCACTGCGCTAGGGACCCGGGGTTTGATTCCAACTTCGGTGACTGTCTGTGTGGAGTTTGCACATTCTCCCCATGTCTGTGTGGGTTTCCTCCAGGTGCTCCAGTTTCATCCCACAGTCTAAACATGTCCAGGTTAAGTGAATTGGCCATGCATAATTGCCCAGAGTGTTCAGGGATGTGTAGGTTAAGTACATTAGTCAGGGGTAAATACAGGTTCGGGGAATTGGTCTGGGCGGGCTACTCTTCGGAGGGTCAGTATGGACTTGTTGGGCCAAACGGCCTGTGTCCATACTATGGATTCTAAGATTTCCTTTTATAAATGCATGAGATACCGTGTGAATACTTAGAAAGGAAGCTCACAGGAAGCTCAGATACTACAGTGCTGTTTGCAGACAATGTAACATTTTAAAGGCTTATGACGGAACACTCTCTATCCTTACACATTTTCCTCCACCCTCTGCTCTAATGCTTTAAGTAATAAAACTGATCAGGGACTGCCTACGTGCAGTTTGTGTGGCCTCTGCAGGTGACTTCCTGTGCCTTTTCAAGTTGCAAGTGCTGCCCAGTAATCTTACATCCCTTCTCAATAACTTCAATGCAGGCTCCCATCACAGAACAATCACTCAATCAGAAAAAACTGGTCTGGTAGCAAGAGCACATGCAAAGTCTGATTACAGTATCAATTCCATGCCTGTTGGGAGCAAAACAAAATCTGGCAGACCTTGGGCCTGGTCTCCAGTAAATGTTTAGACTTCCTCTTCGTTCTTGAGGAATACATTTACTTTTCAAGGGGTTTTCAGCGTCATAAACTACCACTTCCTTGACAAATATGGTTCAGGCCCAAAATCACCCTCTTCCTTGGACTGACCAAGTCAAGGGATCAAGGAGTAGTTGGAAGATTTAGCATCATTGTGGTTCAACGATTCCACCCTTGTCTGAATCAGTGAGTCGCAAGTTCAATGTCATCTGATAAGATGCGAGAAGATAATTTAGGTTAAGTGTGATAGGTTTCATTTGAAATGATAATCTGAGGCTTTATGTACTCTCTCAGACTAGCAATCAAAGACACTATCCCATACACTCAATGGGGAAGGAAAATTCACAAGGGATGATTACATATCCATTAGGTCAATATTAGGGAATGCCAAAAGGAAAATATCCTGGAAAATATCATGTTAAAAAATAGGCTCTTTGATGCAATTATTTTACAGTATTAGCAATATCACAACTAAATGTTATAGTTGTAAGTTTACAGATTTGTGCTCCTGACAACCTTTGACTACTGGAGATAATAATCTATGAATCCTGCACACAGTCAACCGACTGCCTCATCCAACTTTCTAATATACTCTCCCACAAGATAAATCTTTGCACTGTGAAGACAATTCCTTAAAATCTATACCTTTACCAAATGTGCATTTGGTCATATTTTTCCAATCTCAGTCAAATTTTTGCTGTTTCTTTTTAAAACACACACCTAATAGTAAAATAAAAATGGCATTATAACTTTTAATAATGCAAAAATAACTCCTACGTTCATCAAAAGGATTTGTTATCCTCACAAAATGGATGTTGAGATTTTTTTATCATGTATTCCCTCTTTCCTATGATAATCTCAAAATTTTCTAAAAAGAAAACTTTAGCACAAATGTCACCAATAAGATATACACCGTAAAAGGGAAAACATGAGCAGATTCAAGTCTAACCAAACAACCAATTTTAAATTGGTATCATTTCTTCTCAAGAAAATTGACCAAATTATGGGTAGCCAAAGCTCACCACGTTGCTTTATCTTTCAACTTCTGTCATCAAAAGGTGGATAGAATATTTACTTCCTAGTCTCTGAGTATCTCTGTTCAATCTATAGATTACAGAATGGGTCAGTATTGTTGCTGGAGTCGCATTGGAAATGGAATATTTTTTAACTGACAATATTCAAAACTTACTTTCATTTGTTTCTCCTCATTGTCTCTCTCATTCTCATGAATCTGTTGTTACAAACAGTATAAAAGAGACTAAGAAATACCCTTACATCTGCAGCAATAGTACAGGTGGAAGCATATACCTTCTTATATGGAGACAAAATATGCTGAAAATCCAAATAAATAAATGACGGGTTAAAAGCCAGTTCAGCTTCTGTATGCAGGTTGGGCATCATCTTTTAGAAAGCTATCAGGCCATACAAGTTGCAGAAGGGATTAATTAGGATAATCAGTGATGAGAGCATTAGTTATAATATGAGACTAAGAAAGTGGAGCTCTTCTAATTAGATGCAATAACAACAATTTTTAATTATATAGTACTTTTTAACAGCAAAAAAAATGTCAATAGCACTTAATAGGAACATAATCAGGCAAAACTTTGACACTGAACCAAATGAGACATTGGGTCAGGTATCCAAACACTTGGGACTGATTTTTTTATGGTTGGATCACAATGCTGATGTCACTTTCAAATCTGTTCATGAACCTGGAGATAGCGGTTCAAGACGCTGGCTGCGATCTTCCAACGGGAATCACGATGCCCTGTCCAACTAAGGATGGTGGGTAGACAATGGAAATGTGAGGACAAATATTAGGGCTAGCAGTTCCACCAGGAGAAATGGACTGAGGTCATTAGAGACTACAGGGCATCTCAATATGGAGGGGCTCTGTATAATTTTAAATAATTTTAAAAATCACACATGGCCACAGCTATCAGGCCACAATTATAGAAAGGAAATTTCTCTATGGATGCCATGAGATATCCCAGTGGGTCCATGCTGAGGTAATAAGAGTGGACAACATCCATGGCACACTGCTCTGCCACTCTAGTTGCCAGTCAAGCTCTGGCCTCACTTGAGGAGCCCATCCACCATTGGAAAGACAACAATATCACAATCAGAATCTCCCCTATTGGGCCATTCATTGATCTAATCATTGCCTATTGGTGCTGGATCCATAACCTCTGTTATGTTGGCCCTGTCTCTGGCAAGGTACAGCTGCACTGGGGAACCAGCTTGATGCATTGTTTTGTAACTTCAATCCTGATTCTGAGTCTTGACCTGCTTCCAACAGACTGGAAAAAAATCAGCCCTTTGATGGGAATTGTCTGGCTATTACTTCAACACCCAAAATTAACCCACTTTCTCTAAAGCTGACTTTCCCAATCCATGGTAGACAGTTGTCTAAACTTAATGCCAATGGTATTTGTAAATGTGCTTATATATTAAGAATTCACTTCACATTCAAAGTCATGTTCGACATTCTCCTCCTCCTTCCATTCACAACAAACCTCAAAGCTCTAAAAGGAAAGAGAACGTCATGATCAGTTTCTTGCGATTCGCTGTTTGTAGCCTTGATGATGGAAGATAAGTTTCATAAGATTTGGTACCAAATGCACATTTGGTGCTTCTGCACATAAGCTACAACTTGACATAAACAAGTACTTTAGTGTGAAAAGGGAAATGAAATAACACAACCACCATAGTCTAAATATCAGAATAACAATCCGGTGGGTAAAGCAATGCAGTTTCTCATTGAAAGGGTTTAGATGGCTTTGAGTTTGAGTCTTATATTGCCCCATTCAAGTGAATTTCAATGATTTTCTTCATATATGGTAGTAGGTGAAGGATTTTTATGGATGTCAAACACTGCCTTGTCCAAGTGATGGAAAATGGTATAATTGAGAATCTTATCCTGTCCCAAGCTGGATAAAACATATAAATAAGAAACCTGCTAAAACACAATGGGTCTGTTATGGGAGAGCAGGCAAAGGGAGAAATGTTAAAGGTGGGCAGAATATTTAACTGAAAGCACACAGTCATCCTCATCGAGAAAATTAGGGTGCAGCATCTTGCTGCTGAGACACCTGAGCAATGCTATATTCACCAACTGCACTTTAGTGTGACCTGTTTCTTTCAGTCACTACAATGACATCTCCCAAATCAAAGCTACCACCAACTTCCCTTCCCCCACAGTCTATACTATATATATTTTCACAGCACTGATCCAGTAGGCACTTCAAGAAGAAGATGGTCCAGGTGGAGTGAGGAAGGCTTGGCACCCAGAGAACACTGGTGCACTGGTTTCCTCAGCTTATGTAGATGATGGGCCATGGTGTTTCCTCTTACTCCTACAGGACTTACAGGCACAGCAAATGATGCAGGGAGAGGCCAGGAGGAGAAGTGGAGATGTGACTAGCACAATAAGGCCTAATCCAAAGAGGATCCCGACAACCTGCAGGGAAAGGGAAAAAGGAAAGTTAAAATTTTAGTAATACACAGAATAATCAGATAGCAAGGCATGGATATTTGCCAAGACTGCATGATGCAGGAGCCCTTTGAAAACAGCAGGCAAATGGCAGGGGCAGCACGGTGGCACAATAGTTAGCGCTGCTGCCTCACAGCACCAGTGTCCTAGGCTCAATTCCAGCCTCGGGCGACTGTCTGTGTGGAGTTTGCACATTCTCCCTGTGTCTGCGTGGGTTTCCTCCAGGTACTTCGGTTTCCTCCCACATGCAGGTCAGGTGTATTGGCCGTGCTAAATTACCCACAGTGTTGGGTGCATTAGTCAGAGGGAAATGGGTCTGGGTGGGTCACCCTTCGGAGGGTTGGTGTGGACTGGTTCGGCTGAAGGGCCTGTTTCCACACTGTAGGGAAGATAATCTAATCTTGATTCTGCGATTTCCATCCTAATACTGCGGTGTCCAATTATTGGAGGTTACTTTAAAAAGTGCAAACTATTTTGTGTCAAAAGCCCTGAACATCCGAACAGGCTGGCTTCATTGCAGAGAAAGGCATGGCCTGTTCCTCTGCTATTTTCATGGGGTCAGGCCAGCTTTTCAAAAGAGTCCTAGTTCAGGGCATCGCAGAATTGTCATGAACTACAATTCATAAGGAAGACATTTATGAAAGGCAAGTTTGAAAAGGGCTTCCTCATGCTCCCTATTGCTGAACATTATCCATTTGCCCACCATTCCATAGCTCCTCATGCCAGTCTCTGTCACTCCAATTCCCATTCACCATTCTAATATGTATAGAAGCAATAAACGCTATAGTGACTTAGAATATTAAATAAAAGCTTTAGAATATTATTGTTCACTTTCCAAATTAAAAAAAACTTTTTTCAGTAAAGTACCATCCATCCAGACCCTTTTAATATCACTAGCTGAAGCTGCAAGCACTTTGTAGAAGATGCAGATGGAATACAATGTGGGAAAGTGACAGATTGACTAAGTTAGCCTTTATTGTCACAAATACTTGATGAGTATAGTCAAAAGTGTATATGTCAGCATTTACAGCACTACTTAGGTACCTAAGTACAGCTTCTTTGGTTACAAGGTCTTAGAGAATAGAGAAATATAATATCGTGCATTGCAGAAATACAACAGTCTTCCAACCCAGACCACAATAGTATCGAGCCTCCAGTTCACACCAGGCCCTGGCTCCAGACCGCGCCAGGCTTCACTCTGAGGATCATGAGGCGGAGAGCTTGCTTCAGACCGCCACCCGGGGAGGCCACTACATCAGGCTGGTAGGTTGCCACGCTATGCCAGGAAGTTACCACAGGAGGCCACTGAACCAGGCTGGGAGGTCGCCAGCCATCGGACGCCAGGAGTCAGCTGGAGGTCGTCTCTGAAAGCCGGGATTTGTCATTGGAAGTCGGAGAGAAGTAGGTAAAAAAGAATTAAGAGGAAACAGAAAGAGAAGAAAAACAAGCAGAAAGACGTGCTCCAGCTGGAGCATCTTACTCTGCCAGCATTGGATCGGAAGGTTATGCACTTCACTGGAAGAAAGATGCATTGACTATTTTCTAACTGGGGAAAGACTTCAGAAATCTGAAGCACAAAGAGACTGGAGAATCCTAGTTCAGGATTCTCTTCAGGTTATCATGCACATTCAGTTAGCAGTTAGGAAGGCAAATACAACATCAGCATTCAGTTAGCCATAGAACCAGAGATGTACAGCATGGAAACAGACCCTTCGGTCCAATCCTTCCATGCTGACCAGATATTCCAACCCAATCTAGTCCCACCTGCCAGCACCCGGCCCATATCCCTCCCAACCCTTCCTATTCATATACCCATCCAGGTGCCTTGTAAATGTTGCAATTGTACCAGCCTCCACCACATCTTCTGGCAGCCCATTCCATACACGTAACACCCTCTGTGTGACAAAGTTGCCCCGTAGGTCTCTTTTATATCTTTCCCCTCTCACCCTAAATCTCTGCCCTATAGATCTGGACTCCCCCACCCCAGGAAAATGACCTTGTCCATTTAACCTATCCATGCCCCTCATGATTTTATAAACCTCTATAAAGGTCACCCCTCAGCCTCCGACGCTCCTGGGAAAACAGCCCTAGCCTATTCAACCTCTCCCTATAGCTCAAATCTTCCAACCCTGGCAACAACCTTAGAGCCATAGAGTCATAGAGATGTACAGCATGGAAACAGACCCTTCGGTCCAACACGGGCATGCTGATCAGATATCCCAAACCAATCTAGTCCCACCTGTCAGCACCTGGCCCATATCCCTCCAGAGCCTTCCTATTCATATACCTATCCAGATGACTTTTAAATATTGCAATTGTACCAGCCTCACCTGAAAAAGTTGCCCCTTAGGTCTCTTTTATATCTTTCCCCTCTCACCCTAAACCTATGCCCTCTAGTTCTGGACTCCCTTATCCCAGGGAAAAGTCTTTGTCTATTTATCCTCTCCATGTCCCTCATGATTTTATAAACCTCTATAAGGTCACCACTCAGCCTCCGATGCTCCAGGGAAAACAGCCCCAGCCTGTTCAGCCTCTCCCTATAACTCAAATCCTCCAACCCTGGCAGCATCCTTGTAAATCTTTTCTGAACCCTTTCAAGTTTCACAACAGCTTTCCGATAGGAAGGAGACCAGAATTGCACGCAATATTCCAGCAGTGGCCTAACCAATGTCCTGTACAGCCGCAACATGACCTCCCAACTCCTGTACTCAATACTCTGACCAATAATAGAAAGCATACCAAACGCAGCCTTCACTATCCTATCTACCTGCGAGCATAAAAGGTACTGGTGAGGCGGCATAAGGCTCTGGTCCAACCACATTTGGAACACTGTGAGCAGTTTTGGGCCCGCTATTTAAGGAAGGATGTGCTGGCCTTGAGAGATCCAGAGGAGGTTTACAAGAATGATCCTGGGAATGAGGAGTTTGTTGCATGAGCTGTTGAGGACTCTGGGTCTGTACTTGATGGAGTTTAGAAGGATGAGGGGGAATCTGATTGAAATTTACTGAATACTGAGAGACCTGGATAGAATGGATGTGGAGGAGATGTTCCTACTTGTAGGAGTGACACAGACTCAAACTGAAGGGACCATCACTTAGAACGGAGATGAGGAGGAATTTCTTCAGTCAGACAGTAGGTGATCTGTGTAACTCATTGCTGCAGAAAATTGTGGAGGCTAAGTAATTGAGTGTAATTAAGAAAGATAGGTTCTTGATTGGTAAGGGGATCCCCAGTTACAGGGTAAAGGCAGGCCAATGGGTTTGAGAAACATATCAGCATGATCAAATGATGGAGCAGGCTTGATAGGCCAAATGGGCTTATTTCTGCTCCTATGTCTAATGGTCTAAACCTTCATATTACCTATAGGTGCACAAACACAGTATTGCTCACATTGGTTCGAGGACCAAGTGCACCTCCAGATGAAGGAGGACTAGAAGATGCAAGATAATTGGAAAAAGCTATACAGTCCCAGCTAAAAGGTTTTGCTGTTCCAGATATCCCTCTAAGTACTTCATAATTGTATTTCTGACCAATATCTCTACATAACATATGCACGGAATTTAACTGCTTCCATCTTCCCAGTTAGGCTAGGAATGAAGCAGCAAGGAACTGACCTCCTGACTCCTCCAAAGCTTGTCCATCATCGAGGCACAAGTCAGGAGTGTGAGGTGATGCTCCCCACTTGCCTGGATGAGCATAACTCCAACAACAGGCAGGTGGGACCAGTTCAGTTTGGGATTATGTTCAGCATGAACTGGTTGGACTGAAGGGTCTGTTTCCATGCTTTTTGACTCTATAAGAAGCTTGGCATCATTCAGGACAAAGCATCCTGCTTAATTTGCACCACATCCACTCCCTCCATCACTGACGTTCAGTAGCAGCATTGTGTATTCTCAACAAGATGTACTGCAGAGATTCAAAGATCCTTAGAGAGTGCCTTCCAAACTTGCAACCACATCCACCTAGAAGGGCAAGGGCAGCAGATATATGGGAACTCCACCACCTGCAAGTTCCCTCCAAACCGCTCACAATCCTGACTTGCCATTCCTTCACTGTTGCCAGGTCAACATCCTGGAATTTCCTGCTTAACAGTATTAGGGGTCTACCTGCAGCACATGGCCTGCAATGTTTCAATAAGGCAGCTCACCACCACCTTCTCAAGGGCAACTAGGGATGGCCAGCCACATCCCAAGAGAGAATTTTTAAAAATTGCTACTCACCTGGGTTCTGTTCCAAATAACTGAGGCCCTAGAGTGGCCAAGTTTATTGCGACATGGGCCTTTGTCATAATGTCTCAAGAAAATATCATTCTGAAAAATACAAATAGCCAATATCTGAATAAACTACACAGAGTTGTCACATTGTACTAAATGTATTCCATACCTTGATTTTCAAAATCAATAAGTTATAACAGGTGAGGATTAGCATGCAATTTTACATAGGTCTGTTTGTTGTTCTAAAGATGAGGTTTGAAACACTGCACTCTTTGAATAAGATCTACTATTGCTCCCATAACAATTAGAATTTCTATAGCATTACTAACAGGAAACATCGTATGATGCTTCACAAATGTTTTAACAAAACGAAAACATAGAAAAGCCAAACAGACAAGGGGAGGGGGGGTGGTTGTGGAAGGCATGATCAAAAGCTTGGTCATACAGGAAAAGATGACATAGTAGTAGAGGGGTTTCTAGACATGGAACCAAAAGAAGCTGAGATTGCTCTCCTGAGAGCAAGGGAAAATAAAGACAGATTTTACAGAAGTGGGTGGCACGGTGGCACAGTGGTTAGCACTGCTGCCTCACAGCGCCTGAGACCCGGGTTCAATTCCCGCCTCAGGCGACTGACTGTGTGGAGTTTGCACGTTCTCCCCGTGTCTGCGTGGGTTTCCTCTGGGTGCTCCGGTTTCCTCCCACAATCCAAAAATGTGCAGGTTAGGTGAATTGGCCAGGCTAAATTGCCCATAGTGTTAGGTGAAGGGGTAAATGTAGGAGAATGGGTCTGGGTGGGTTACGCTTCGGCGGGTCGGTGTGCACTTGTTGGGCCGAAGGGCCTGTTTCCACACTAAGTAATCTAATCTAAAGTGTTCAAAATTGAGAGATTTCAACAGAATAACTTCCAAATCTGCTCCCACTAGCAAGGGAGTCAGTAGATTTAAGATAATTAGCAAGAGAATGCTGACCATTTAAGCTAGCTAACCCCATAATCTTTTGAAATACCTTTAAGGATTTATTGTGGAGTTCTGAAAATGAGTTGATAAATTCTTCGATGGAAGTTTTAGCTTTTTAACTCTCACTGACAGCTGAGGACATGCTTTTAAAATTTGTAGTGGCGTCCACAAGGACGAACCAGTCAATTAATTAAGTACATTTTATCTGGACCAGTTGAGTGGCTACCTCAGTGCAGTAGTGTGATCAAGGGACAGAAACAATGCACAAGATCAGTCACTTCATAGATGAGGACATCTGTCCTGATCAGAATATCTGTCCAGATCACAACTTTCAAACAAATTAAAAGAATGCAAATTCGTGTAATCTGAATGTCAAACAGCATTTTGATGATCCACTTACATCCAGATTGTGAAGACAATACCAGCAAAAGGTGTGTTTGCAGTTTTTACACATCATTTGAGCACAACCTTCATTTCGTTCTATGAAGATATGACACACTGGACATTGTTTAATGGGAGCATCGGGGTCAAAGCTGGTGGAATCACTACAGAAAGAGGCAAAGGCAAAAAGAGGTTAGTTAACATTTATTAACATGCATATTTAGCCTCACAAACTTAGCCAAAACAAACAATCTAAGGCTGATCTCAGAACAACCCACAATGTATACTAGAAGGTGTCACAATCAATTTACAATTTAAGCAATGATTTCATTATCAACAGCAATATTCCTTCATTTGAAATTTTCACATACACATAAATAATGAGAACTATTGATTATAATCCATTTTAGACAAAATCTGAACTAGTTCTCGTTTGTAGGCTCCATGACCCAGATTGGAGTTTCCAAAAATGATAGGTGTAATGGGAGTGTGGAAGTTTGTTGCTATTTCCAATTTCTGTCTGATGGAAAGGGAGTGAGGTATGATTCACACATAAGGGAAACCCAAAATCAGCCTTACTATTTTACTCAGTGCTGCATTCAAACAGACTAATTTGGCTGCGATGAGCAACTTGATGCATAACATGGCAGTCACAAATAAACAAAGGTTTTTGAACAATAATGTCTATTTAACTGCCATGATCTGAAGGTTATTAAATCGCCTCCAACTTCAAATCTTAAACATGATGTGGAGGTGCCAGTATTGGACTGAGGTGGACAAAGTTAAAAATCACACAACACCAGGTTATAGTCCAACAGGTTTATTTGGAAGTACAAGGTTTTGGAGCATTGCTACTTCATCTGGTAACTGATAAAGAAGCAGTGCTCTGAAAGCTAGTACTTCCAAATAAACCTGTTGGACTATAACCTGGTGTTGTGTGACTTTTAACTCAAATCTTAAAAGCATGCCCACAGTTGTCAGTAAGAGTTTAAAAAACATGTCAGCTACTATATGCTGCAGCATCTTTCCAGCAGTTTTAAAAATCATTTGATGACATTTCCCGAAGGGGTATTTATGAATGTTTGACTGACTTCCAACAGCTACAACTGTCTCAGCAGGAGTTCCAAGCTCTTAGTTTTATTGACAACTTAAATGACCTATTAAGGGTTCTGCTTCCTTTAATGTGGTGAGAACATAGAAATGATTATTTTTATAAGGGAATAAACATGAAATCTAAAACTTAAACAGACTTTCAAGAGTGAACTTTTTTTTTTAATTAGAAATATAGTGAAGACTGTACTTATTTTTGAGAACTTTATTTCATATCAACCCAACATAGCTCTGGAAGTTTGCCCAGAGTACATACTGGGCAAGTTGGCATGGAGGGTATAATAGCCAAGGTGGAAGTGCACAGGTTGAGTCCCTGTAGTTTAGGCAGGAGTGCAGGGAGGCTGGTCACTTGCATTGCTGAATGGAATGATCATAGTATCAGTCTTCAGCATTGCAGCACCAATGGGGAAATTTCCAGTGGTTGCACTGACTGCGTGATGCAGGAGCAACACTAATCGCAGGGAATTTCTGTAGGATTGCTACAGAGGGAAAAAAAAAAAAGAGGACGGACCAATGAAAGATCACTTGAGAGGTGGTTCCCATCAACATTATCTTGGTCTCACCCTTTCAATGAATGTATACAATGCCCAATAGAACAAGCAGCCAAGTGGGGATTTTAGTACCATCTCAGCCCCATCAACCCATCTGACCATTCAAGGCGACAGAATGCAACATGCATTCTGTACAACTCAGTGCGATGGCTTTCCAGGAGGTTGGCCACTCTTTGAATCAAAGAGTTCATGCACTTGAATGTCTGAAACACTGTAGAACAGATGTCATGAGTGATCTGCTCCAGGCTCCACACTGCCTCGAGGAAGTCCAATATTTGGGGACACATTGCTGTTCCTCAAACCTTCACCTCACAAATTAAAACAAAATTGCTTCCTGACATATAATTTCAGAACACACTCATGTAAACAAAAGGTGGGGGGTAATCAAAGATGTTTTGTAGAATACTCCTTCAATGTAGTGTCCATTAATAAGGAGATGAATTTCAAAGTTAGAGAATAAAATCTACTAAATCATTCCATCACATAGAATTCCTCTCCTTTTTAAAGAAAGGGCAAGTTCAACAGCCTAAATTTAAGCTCCACTCAAGTAGTTCAGCACTTATTCTAGGAAAATCTCAATACCAAATGAATACTTGACTTCAGAGTAACAGAGTAATACAGTACAGTAACAGAGCAGTGCCTGAATTATACAACACAGTAACAGAGCAGAGTCATAGTATTATACAGCACGGTAACAGAGCAGGTATCCTAAACTGATCTAGTCCCATTTGCCATCATTTGGCCCATATCCCTCTAAACCCATCCTATTCATATACCCATTCAGATGCCTTTTAAATGTTGCCATTGTATCAGTCTCCACTACTGCTTCTGGCAGCCATACATGCACCATCCTCTGTGTGAATATGTTGCCCCTTTTCACTCTTTTCCCTCTCACCTTAATCTATGCCCTCTAGCTTTGGGATCCCCTACTATGGGGAAAAGTCCTTGGCTATTTATCCTATCCATGCCCCTCATGATTTCATAAACCTCTATAAAGGTCTATCCCCCAGACTCCAATGCTCCAGAGAAAATAGTCTAAGTCTACTCAGCCAGCCTCTCTCTATTGCTCAAACTCTCCAGTCTTGGCAACATCCTTGTAAATCTTTTCCGAACCCTTTCAAGTTTCACAAGATCCTTCCTATAGCAGGGAGACCAGAACTGAATACAGTAATCGAAAGATGGTCTAACCAATGTTCTGTACGACTGCAACATGACATCCCAACTCCTTTACTCAATGCATTGACCAATGAAGGCAAGTGTGCCAAATGCTTTCTTTTTCACCCTGTCTACCTGCAACTCCACTTTCAAGGAGCTACACACCTACACTCCTAGGTCTTCTTCTTCAGCAATACTCCCCAGGCTCCTAACATTAACTTTATAAGTCTCATCCTGATCTTATAGCAAGATGGAGGCAGAGTAGGATGCTCCACCCAGAGCTCCTTTGCTCTGCCTGTTCTTCTTTTTCTCTGTTTCTAGCAGTCCCTAAGCAGCATCAGGGGAAATGGGTCCTGGAACGTTGTGCATGGAAGCACTCCCTGAGCAGCACAAGAGGAACGAGACCTGATGCAGCTTGAGGGCGAGCAAGTCCCAGATCAGTGCAATTTACCTTGTTGCAGCTGAGTAGCCATATGGATCAGTATGGAGGTTGGAGCGGAGCAGGACAGGTGTTGGACTGGGGTATTGCACCGGCAGTCAGACCACCTGCTGTGCTGCTGCTATTTGAAACTCGTTACTAGAATGTAATGTCAATCCTTTAACTATGTTATAACTCTCTTACTTCTAACTTATTTTTCAGAAACTAGATTATGCTACTACTTCTCCTTTTATTTATTTTATTCCTCTTTGTATCCGAGATTTGTACCTACGTACTTTTACTTATGATGGTGCCTTCAGAGGCAGCCATTGTGAATACTTCTCACTGTACTCCTCTACTCGAGTACACGTGACAATAAAGGATATTCTAATTATTCTGATTTGCCTTACCAAAATGCAACACCTCACATTTATCTAAATTAAACTCCATTTGCCACCCCTCAGTCCATTGGCTCATTTAAGCAAGAAACATTAAACAATACTCTAAGTATCCCAGTAGACAAGAAACGTCTTACTATTAGAAGAACAAATCTTTTACCTCAGTCTGACAACATTCCTTTCTCAAGCAATCAGATTAGCTTAACTTGACATCAGCTCAATGAAGTTAATGGAAGCTTGCCACAATCAAAATAACTACTGCTCATCCCTACGTAGTCACAATGACCACATTTCAGCAAGGATTGTGATACATCTGATTAGGATTAACATTTGCGTGGAAATTCACCAATATGAACAGGTTAGAACATAGAACATAGAACATAGAACAATACAGCACAGAACAGGCCCTTCGGCCCACGATGTTGTGCCGAACTTCTAACCTAGATTAAGTACCCATCCATGTACCTATCCAAATGCCGCTTAAAGGTCGCCAATGATTCCGACTCTACCACTCCCACGGGCAGCGCATTCCATGCCCCCACCACTCTCTGGGTAAAGAACCCACCCCTGACATCTCCCCTATACCTTCCACCCTTCACCTTAAATTTATGTCCCCTTGTAACACTCTGTTGTACCCGGGGAAAAAGTTTCTGACTGTCTACTCTATCTATTCCTCTGATCATCTTATAAACCTCTATCAAGTCACCCCTCATCCTTCGCCGTTCCAACGAGAAAAGGCCGAGAACTCTCAAACTATCCTCGTACGACTTCCTCTCCATGGAATCTTCGTATCATCGTTTATATGTGTGTGTATGTGTATGTGTGTGTGTGTGTGTATGTGTGTGTATAGAACATAGAACATAGAACAATACAGAACAGAA
>NC_057738.1:10384802-10426260 GCF_004010195.1 Chiloscyllium plagiosum | reverse complement strand
TTAGTTTAAACCCTCCCGAAGAGTGCTAGCAAACCTACCCCCCAGGATATTGGTGCCCTTCTGGTTCAGGTGCAACCCGTCCTGTTTGTACAGGTCCCACCTTCCCCAGAATGCAGTCCAATTGTCCAAATATCTGAAGCCCTCCCTCCTACACCAGCCTTGCAGCCACCCAGAATGCAGTCCAATTGTCCAAATATCTGAAGCCCTCCCTCCTACACCAGCCTTGCAGCCACGTGTTCAACTGCACTCTCTCCCTATTCTTTGCCTCACTGTCACGTGGCACCGGCAACAACCCAGAGATGACGACTCTGTCTGTCCTAGCTTTTAGCTTCCAGCCTAACTCCTTGAGCTCTTGAATGACCTCCCCACCCCTCTTCCTACCTATGTCGTTAGACAACATCTATTTAATTGCTCCCTTTAGAATAAGGTTAAAAATCTCACAACACCAGGTTATAGTCCAACAGGTTTAATTGGAAGCACTAACTTTCGGAGCGACACTCCTTCATCAGGTGGTTGTCTCCGAAAGCTAGTGTGCTTCCAATTAAACCTGTTGGACTATAACCTGGTGTTGTGAGATTTTTAACTTTGTACACCCCAGTCCAACACCGGTATCTCCAAACCATCCCTACAGGATGCCCTTTCGACATTTCTTTGGACAATGTTAAAACTGAACAAGGCCGAAATATAAATATTTTGCCACTAATTTAGCGCTTGCGCAGTTGTCTTTTATATCCCAATAAACATATCAAAAAACCCCAAAGTTGGATATCTAAAATGATAAAGGACTAATACTGTAATAAAACACTTATTCTCATTTCAGAATGGTTTCCATTGGTGTCTCTCTCTTGTTAGGCACTTCTGATTCTGACAACAAAAGGGAAGAAAATGATAAAATTCACCCAAAGTTCTGTCCATTCCAAGAGCAACGGTTATTGATGCATGCCTCATAATTCTTACCTTGCATCATTTGCTTTTGAGGGCATTAAGGGCTGGCTCTCTTGACATGCCCGCCCTGGATGCCAACTGGCCTTGCAAATGGAGCAAAACTCCGCCTGGCAGGTGGGACATTGGACTGACACAGCCTGGTGAGAATCAGCTACCTGGCATACAGCCTGACATTGGACCCTGGGGCACCATGTCCTAAAAGGATCCAGATGGACTTCTAAAAACAAAACAAAGAAACGTCAAACAAATTTGCAATCCCAATGGTTCTTTAAATCCTAAAATTATTTTCAATTCTAGCCTCAACATTACACAAATTAGATTTTATAACCAGTTGAGTTTTCTCTCCATTTAATGTATCACTGTGGGTTTTATGTTTTAAAGTTCCATTGTGTGACACGGGTAGCCTTCTTCCCAAAGGTTTAAAAATGAATATTAGATGTCAACCTTAGTGAAACAATTACTAAAATGTTTGATTTTGAATCAACTGCTGTGCATTTTAATCGATGGAGATTTTCCTGGATGTCAGATAAGGAGAAAGTCAGGTTTGGAGGGACAAATTTCTGTGAATGAGTTCACATGACCTCTGATACTAATCTTTTATTAAACATTCAATTTAATGTTCTTGTACATCACCTATTTCATCATCTGCAAAGTGTTTCAGCTCTCACACTCACATGAGTTGGTGTGGTTGGCAATCGTCTCACAATGCCAATGACATAAGGCGCAGAGAAAATTGAAACAGAAGGGATTTCATTTTTATATATAGTCGAGACGCTTAGTATCATGACATTCATTGATGCTGCCATTAAATAGCGACTAACTTTAACAGCTCTGAACAATTTTACTTAACCTACATGTCCTCCTCCATCAAATACCCTTGAGAAATTATGAAATATTAACACAACCCCTAGATGTTATCTCAGTCCTCACTAAATTGTTTCACTGGGGCACAAGCAAATGATCCTGTTCAATAGATTCAAAATTTCTAATATTATTCCCCTTGAAATGGTTGTTGACGGTGAGTCCATTTGCTAAATACTTTAAAAATAAATGAATACTGCCAGAGAGACCAACCACATGGAAATTACTGCAGAGAAATTGGTACCAGCCTCCTCTTGATCGACTTCATTGAATTAAAGTTGTCAGGTTATCTTTCAATGCCTTTGTCCCTCACTTATTCCCTTCCCTTAAAAGGGACAATTCCTACCCTTAAATGCTATAATCCTCAACTAGGCGATATGTCATAACGATCTATTTTTGAACAACTTTCTGGTTAAAGCAGTTTCTCCTGGATTCATCTATTTATTCATGGCCATCTTGTGTTGACTATCCCTAATTTTGGACAACCCAGAATTAGAAGCATTGTTTCTACATTTACCTCCATCACGATCTATCGTATTTAACATTTTAAAGAACCCTTTCAAGCCAACTCAGAAAATGCTATTCAGTTAGTGTTTTGCTTTTTCCTGGGTTCCCCATAGGAATTACCTCCATAACTGAAATCCTGACTTCCACTCCAGTGCTCGAAATAAAACAAACATCATTTGCGTTCGGATTATGAAACAAAATGACCACAACTTAATGACCAACAAGTGATAAACTGGAAGTAAGAATATATATTGTTGAATATTTTTCCATTTTTCTGGATGAACATAGAGCAGACATCAGCATGCGATATTATTAGGTTAGGTTAGTTAAGTGGTTACAGGAAGCAAGAATAAAGAAATCGAGAGTGATTACAACTCATTGTGTTCATGTGGAGCAGAAGCGTCAACGTTGAAAGACATCAGGTTCATGTTTTAAGTTCCAGAATTTTATTAGATTAGATTACCTACAGTGTGGAAACAGGCCCTTCGGTCCAACAAGTCCACAAACCCACCCATACCCCTACACTTACCCCTTAACCTAACACTATGGGCAATTTAGCATGGCCAATTCACCTGACCTGCACATCTTTGGACTGTGGGAGGAAACCGGAGCAAACCCACGCAGACACGGGGAGAATGTGCAAACTCCACACAGTCAGTCGTCTGAGGCAGGAATTGAACCCGGGTCTCCGGCGCTGTGAGGCAGCAGTGCTAACCACTGTGCCACCGTGCCGCCCTGCAGTTTTGTTCCCCAATTTACTGCATGATTTTGTTTTGGTTATGTTTGTATGAATGATAAAATGGTGATGAGGACACTGTAGCAGGTCATTAACTTTCTGCTAAAAAGTCTAAAAATGGTCACATCCAGGAGCTTTGTTGAGTTACTACTATCTACAAGAGACTCAGATGAAAGTACAAACTAAGAGTGTCACCAGGCCAAATTCTACACAATATCTGAAAACTTAGGTTGCATGTTGCAACTATTTAGAATTTTTTTTTTTTAACTTGCATTTCCAAAATTCCAACAGGACTTTCATGGAAATGAGTGATATTTTTAAAGTAGTTGTCAGTAGGGAAAGTTTCAATGCAAAATAACCCCAATACGGAGAAGGACATTTCACACTTGTACTATAATTCAACTGGGGCAGGCAATTTGATCAAACAATGAAGTTGGTGTGGTTTATGCAATTATCTGAATCATTGTCTCAGAAAGAGAATCTTCTATTCCTTCCAAGCATTAGCTATTGTCAATATAAAAGGTTATGTGAAGTGAGGTAACATTTCTGTCATACCATTAAAACTGTTACCAAATATATGAGGTGTACTCTATGCAGGAAGTTCTAAAAGGCGAGTGTGACAAAAAATGTGATACTTACAGGAAGCGAATGGTACTCATAAGACTTTGAGTATTTTAAAGGATTTCTTTCCTTCAACTGTTTTAGGCCTTCGCTTGTTTTGGTAATAGCAGATATAACAACAACAACAACAACCTGTATACTCTGTAGTCCACACTGACAGTGTAACGATTGGGACAGGAACATTGACTTTCACCATCAACGAACATTTCAAGGGGAATAATATTAGAAATTTTGAATCCAATGAAACAGATCATTCATTTCTGCTCCAGTGAAACCATTTCAGGAACATTGTGGTAACGAACATTGAGAGTTTTTTAAATTTTTGATAATAATCTCTCAGGGATATTTGATGGAGGAGGACATGTAGATTTTAAAAAAATTTCTAGAGCAGTTAAAAATAGTTAATATTTACTGGCAGCATCAAAAAATCTCATGGGGTTGTATTTTATGTTGGAGCGGGGTCAGGGGAGGGGGTGGGCAGAGAAATACAAGAGCCCTAGCAAGAAAATAAAAAGTAAGGTTGTCAACCCTCAGGGAGAGAAAATCTGACTCTTTAAGAGTGCAGGGCAACTAGCAGTGTGAGAATTTAGTTCTGGGTGTCGCTGAGATTCAAGCAGTGTACTTTAGGACAGCAAGGAATTGTGGATCCAAGGTACTGAGGGAGGAGGTGGGTAGACCTCAATGTGCACAGAGTGCCCACCCAAAACACTCTCTTCCCAACTCTTCTCATCTTTTCAACACAGAAAAAGAAAATACAAGTGGTTTCCCTTTTGTGGTGCGTTCCACATCATGTTATGGTGGGAGAAGTGGAATTAGTTCTGAATTGCACACTAACTGGACAGGAGCGGACATGATATATTATTGAATGCAAACTTTAAACAAAAAAGGACAATTTTATTCAGATGTAAAGTAGCACTGGCTTATTCTTCCTCAATTTCCAATAATACTTTATAGCTTCTCCAGCATTCATTATTATCTCCATCAACAGAAAAGCAGTGACTACACACTTTAATAGTCTTTGAAAGCAGTGAAATCTTCATCCTAGAGGAGAAAGTGTATTCCCTGGATGCTGCCTGACCTGCTGCGCTTTTCCAGCAACACAAATCTTCATCCGAGACTACTAAAAGCAATGATCACTCCCTCTCACTGGGCACAGCTCCTTGACCTGGAGTGCCTTGCTGAATGATATCCACATGGAAGGATAGATATTCCACATCAGCAGTTTTCGGTTGTCAATCAAAAAGTGAGGCCAATCTGTCCTCATCCAAGAGTATCATACCACATACTGTCAGCTTATTTAAAAGCTAGATTAAACATCCTAGTTGGCAGAGAAACTAGATTGCTCAGTAAGATGCTCAGCTTTTTCGGAATCGAGTTCCTCAAGAATGTAGGAAGCAGTATAAACAGAGATAATCATAAGGCAATATGGAGGGGTAAATTCCACGATCCAGAGTTGCTGAAAAGGCAAATCACAATACTGCAAATGATGACATTTTCCAACCATTAATCATAGTTTGAGATAGAGTCATAGAGATGTATAGCATAGAAACAGACCCTTTGGTGCAACCTATCCATACCAACCAAATATCCCAATCCAATCTAGTCCCACCTGCCAGCACCCGGCCCATATCACTCCAAACCCTTCCTATGCATGTACCCATCCTAATGCCTTTTAAATGTTGCAATTGTACGAGCCTCCACCACTTCCTCTGGCAGTTCATTCCATTAAACATACCACCCTCTGCATGAAAAAGTGGCCCCTCAGGTCTCTTTTATATCTTTCCCCTCTCTAAACCTATGCCCTCTAGTTCTGGACTCCCCCACTCCAGGGAAAAGACTTTGTCTATTTACCCTATCCATTCCCCTCATGATTTTATAAACCTCTATAAGGTCACCCCTCAGCCTCACGACACTCCAGGGAAAACAGCCCCAGCCTGTTCAGCCTCTCTCTGTAACTCAAATCCTCCAACCAGCAAGTAAATCCATCCCCCTTCTTGCTAGTATCTCCAAGGTCAACTGTAACCATTGTATTCTATTTGCAATCACAGGCCCCTTGACTGCAATTATCATTGTGGTTGTTTCCTGTGTTCAGACAGCATTGTTAGTAAATGCAAATAGCTGTGGTTAAAATGGTGGAAACCAGTGGGGATGAATGAGTGTGCCGCAGTTTCATTATTGGCACCAGGGAGCAGTTGCACAGAATGTTCCCTCAGCGGATTAAGTATTTGGTACAGCATTTATCGTACAGCTGGATGTAAATAGACTGGGGAGGATTAAGCAGTCAGGAAGATTTCCATTATAAGATCGTTTATACGTAGATTTGAGAAGACCATTAAGTAGTTGGGGTAGAGTTTGTGATAATACCAGTGGTGCACAAGACTGTGGAAAAAAAAATATTTAGGTTGATACATGTCTTTTCTCATTTTATGGTTCCATTCATTCTTCTGATTGAAGTAGAAACTTGATAAGAGTTCTTTTGGCCTGTCTTGATACATGTAAATCATGTCTTAACACAAACAACCAAACAAACAATTTGCACACATTTTACCTTGCATCTGGGACTGAAGAGGAAATGAGTCTGCATTATCCTATTGAGCAGTATGCAATGTATTTGAGAAGGTAACAAAGCAAGTGCAGAAAAATGTCTGAAGAATCAGAAGTCAAGCAAAATTTAGGTGCGACAAGGCAAAGCACAATTAAGCTAGATCAGCTAGTTGTTGAAGATATTAAAGATATGAAAGATTTGCATCTGTAACCATGTAAAACACAAAAGCACATTGACATCTCCAGCTGATGCACTGATTATGCGAATATTGCTTTGCAATAGTTGAGAGTCAGAAGCAAATGCAGCCCCAGTGGAGAATACCAATACATCATGCTGTTGCATATAAAAACGTTGCACACCTTGTTCAAATTTCAGTTGCTGGTACAGCTGAAGCACATCAGCTGGAACCAAACATGCAATCTGAAACAAATATAAAACAAAACAAGTTAAACAAAACCGGAATTTTTCTTTCTGAAAATAACAAAAGCCATAAATATTTACTTATACAGATAAACACCCAAAATACGCCTTTGCACTTTACTTCTGCCAATTGTTGTTAGTGACTGAGAACACTGTTGAGCAATGAAACCATTTCTGTTGCTGTGTCCAAACACCAGCCATTAGGAGATAAAACTGGGCAGCAGGGAAGGGGAACAGACAAGCACATCATAGAATGATCTCGAGAAGTACTTCCCTGAGCACCTGCATTTCCAATCCAGACCCCCACTGATCTCGGATGCATGCGTATTAGTTGCCCTGCTACACCTCAACTAAGTACCAAATCTTCATGTCTGAAGTATAACAGTGATCCTCAACAGACTGTTTAATATGTGCAGACAGAAACTGTGAAAGAAAGCAGCAGTTATTTACCATTAGAGTAATTAAAATCCCCAATAGTATCATCACTCTGGCTGAGACTAGTCAGCTTGGTGTGTGACCCTGAATCACAGCTGGACCTCTGTGGCTTTACTGTCATTTGGCTACTCGCTGAATTACTCAGCAAAGCCACTGATGCAGCTGCTTTGCAGCACTTTATTTGCATTTAGCATTGACAAAGTTAAAACCAGCTGAAAACATCATAGATTTCTTTTTTTTTTAAGAATCACAGAATCCCTACAGCGGGGCAACGGGCTATTTGGTCCAACAAGTTCACACTGTCCCTCCGAAGAACAACCCACCCAGACCCATTCCCCTAAACTATTACTCTGACATTTCCCCTGACTAATGCACCTAACCTACACATCCCTGAAAACTATGGGCAATGTAGCATGGCCAATTAACCTAACCTGCACAGCTTTGGACTGTGGGAGGAAACGAGAGTACCCGGAGGAAACCCACACAGACACTGGGAGAATGTCCACACAGACAGTCGCCGAAGGCTGGAATCGAACCCGGATCCCTGACGCTGTCAGGAACATCTGAGGGTAAGCACACTCCCATTTGATGGGAAAACCTGACTTTTTGCTAATATCTATTTTCCTTTTAGTAATCCCATCTCTGCCCACGTAAGAAGAATAAATTGCATAATACATATTTGAAACATTTTCCATAATGGCAGATGTTAGTTACAAATCACTACAGTCCATTTCAATTAAAATGAAGGAGTGAATCAAATTTAATAATCTCAAGGTTCTTTTTCTCCTGCTCCAACTGTGTTCATCTCAGTTTAGTGTATACTCCCAGATTTAAGTTTGTGACCTTTACAAACCAGAAAGACAAAAGGAACAGATGCAAGTTTCCAGTAAGTCACAAATCGTGGCTTCAAAATATATTGCTAATCCTTCATTGTCGTTGGATCAAAATCATGGAAGTGCCTATCTAGTGGAAGCTCCTTCACCACACTGATTATAGAAAGCTCACTGACGTCTTCTCAACAGTAGCTAGGAGTGGGCAATAGAAGCTGATTTTCTAAGTTATAACCAATCCTAGCAAGGCATATTATAAATAAAGTCAACAAGTAGCTTTTACCTCATACATTTCTTCGAATAAATAGGCTTAATTTGTCAGCAATTATCAAGCATTAGAAAGATCTACCTGTTTGTTTATCCCCCAGTAACCATGTGACTTCATCATATTTACCTCACCACCTTCCAAGGTTGCATTCAGAGGCAGTAGTTAACCAAGAGAGACAGGCAGAGAAACGAGTGATACTGACCTTTACTCCAAAATTCACAGCAGATTACTAAACACTAGCTAATTCTTGCTAAAAGATAATAACGAGAATTGATTCACATCTTCAAACTAAAAAAAACTGCATTTGACAACTTTTCTCTGTATAAAATAGCTGAAGGAAGTCACCAGAAAGTAAAAAAGTGATTCATTATGGTAGGAAGAACCAATATAAAATATGAAGTATAAGACACAATATAAAATAAAGGAGTAACCCTAAAGAGGGTACAAAAGCAGAAACACCAGTTTGTATATGTTCAGAAGTTATGCCTGTGGATGGTACCTCCACATTATTGTGACAAGACAGATCTAGAGCAATTGATAAAACATAGAGCATCTTGGGCTTTATCAATTGGGTTATAGAATACAAAAGCAATGAAGTCTTACTTAACTCGTATGCTTGGCCTCAACTGGAGTATTGCACCTCGTTCCAGACATCACATTTAGGAAGGATGTGAAGGCACCAGATAGGGTGCAGAAAATATTCGTGGAGAATGGTTCCAGTGAAGAGGAATTTTATTAAGTAGACAGATCGGAGAAGTGGGACTGTTTTTCCTTGGAGAAGGGAGATTGATAGAGGTAAATCAAATCATGAAGGTTCTCAGTGGAGTAGTTAAAGAGAAACACGTTATACAGTACTTACAGAAGGATCAAGGATCAGAGGGCACAGATCTATGGTAATTTTGCAAAAGAAGCAACAGTGACAGGAAATTTTCTTTTTCCCCCCCCACAGCAAGCGTTTTGATATCTAGAATGCACGACCCTGAGACTGAGTGTGGTGGAATCAGAGACAATTAAGGTATTCAAAAGGGAATTGAATTATTATCTGAAAAATAACTAAAGGTCTACAGTGAGAAGGCAGGGGAATGGAACGAGGTGAACTGCTCATTTGAAGAGCCTATACAGACATGGCAGCCTAAGTGCCTTCTTTATTGTTATGATTCTTTGACCAGAGAGTAATAGCTGGTTCCTGGTGAAGGGCATATGGATGAAACATCGATTCATCTGCTCCTTGGATGCTGCCTGACCTGCTGTGCTTTTCCAGCGCCACACTTTTTGTCTGTTAACACATGCAGAACTAGCAGCCCCAGGTTCAATTGCTGGCTTGTACTTAGTTTGCTGAGTTGGTCCAGTGTAGTTATACAAATAGCATTGGCTTCAGTGTCCTTGGACTGAGGACAGGAAAATGTTTCTCACACAGAACCACTGTTCAATGTATCCTTACTTAGGTTGGAATCAAAGTAAGGAATGTAAAGAACTCAACAGCTTTGAACCAGGGGTTAAAATATTTCTATGGGAATCTATGATTCAATATTAAAACTAGAGTTAGTCTTCTTCAAACAATTCTTGCTCGGAAACAATATACTGAATTTACATACTGTACTACGTGATTGCAACACTGTGCACTCCTAGCTCAAATAACTTGTGCAATAAGATCTCATAGTATGCAAGGAACATCATAGAGTTAAACTTCAGGGCCTTTCTCAGCAGAGAAAAAAAAAACTTTCAAAAGCACGAAATCAAAATGGTGTACATCCCTAAATGTCTACATTCATAAATAAAAGAACAGCCAGAACAATTTTTAATCGAAATGTAATCAAAAAGCACATACAAAAATCATTAATATTATATTGGCCTGATGATGGTAAATTGACCAAGCTATATCTAACGGCAGACCTTCTGATGAAGAAGATAGAGGACAGGGACAGGAACTGTAGGAAGGCTAAGGGAAGGGCAGGACTGTACAATAGTTGAAGCATGGGTCAAAGGTCCTAGAAATCAGCAGGCCACAGAACAGGAAGTCTGTGACAAAACAACAGCAAACAAACTCCCAGTATTAATGTCTTTTAATAAACAAATGCCAATATTTTTGTTTAAAATGATTCAAAATTAACTGAATTGACTTTGAATAGAGAGTTCCTGTATTAAAAGTAGTATTGCATTTGCAATGATTTGATTTTCATTCACAGGAGGTGGCCATGCTGGCTCAACCAATATTCACTGCCCATTCTCACTGTCCTGGAGAGGTATTGGTGAGCTGCTGTCTTGAACCACTGCACCTCTGGGGTGAATAAACACCAGTGTTGGCCCAGAGAAAATTCCAGGATTTTGACACAGCAAAATAACAGTAATATATTTCCAAGTTAAGTTGGTGAGTGGCTTGGAAGGAGATTTGTAAGTAGTGAGGCTCCCATGTGTCTGCTACCTTTGTCCTGCTAGATGTTTGAAGCCATGAGTTCAGAAGGCACGGTTTAAGAAGTGTTGGTATATGTGTATGTTGCAATACATCTTGTAATGGTATAAACTGCTACCATTGTATTTAGAGGGAGTGAATATTGAAGATGTTAGATGCGGTGTCAAATCTTTCAGGCTGCTTTGCACTGGATGGTATCAATACTCAAGACGCTTATGGAGATGAACTCGTCCAGGTTAAAAAAAGCATTTTGCCAAATTACAGGTGTTTATACCTTGTAAATGGTGTTTAAGCTTTGAGGAGACAGAGGGTGAGCTACTCACCACAGAACCTCGTGCCTCTAACCTTCTCTTGTAGTCATATTATTTATGTGGCTGGTCCAAATCAGTTTCTGGTCAATGGTAACCCCTAGGATGTTGACAGTGAGGGATTCAGCACAAGAAATGCTATTGAATATCAAGGTGTAAGCCTTTGTTTCTATCTTGTTGGAGGTATTCATTGCTTGGTATTTGTATGGTGTGTCTGCGTTATTTATCAATTGTTAGCCGAACCTGAATGTGGTCTAGATTATGCTGCATGTGAATATGGACTGCTTCAATAACTGGAGGAATCGTGCTACAAGCAGCAAAGGCCCACACTTTGACCACATGGTGCAGATAAGGTCCCTGATGAAGCAGCTACAGGAAGAACTGCAATGACGCCCTGAAGCTGAAATGATCGATCAACATGTAGAACCATCTTCCTTTGTGCTCAGTATGATTTCAAAATGCAGTGTTTCCTCCTCAATTCCCATCTATTCCAGTTTTGTTAGGCCATTTTGATATTGTTTCTAGTCAAATGTTGCCTTGATGTCAATGGCAATCACCCTCACTTCCCCTCTGGAGTTCAGCACATTTGAGCATCTTTGGAACAGGCCATATTGAGTTCAACAGCTGAACAGGCTTGGAGTAGACCCAAAAGTAGACATCAAGAGCAAAGGACACAGTAGATGAGGTGTTTGGATATGCAAGAAAATCTTTGCCAGATGTGGAAGGATCCTTTGGAACCTTGTATAGAGGTGAGGGGAGAGCTGTGAGGGTAGGTTTTCCATCTCTTCCTGTGGCAAGGGAAGGTGAAGGGAGGTGGAGGGTGGAGGGAGAACAGTTTCTGGAGGCTTTGGATTTGCCATAGGTAGTGGTTGTCCTGATCAGGTCCAAACTGTGATGGTCTGAGTGTAGTCTGGAGTCCATGCGGACAAGTCGCTTGCATAGGCAGACGCTGAGGAAGGAGACATGGCTACAGTAGCGGGTCTGTTCCACCCTCCAATCCCAGCACCTTCCCTTGCCACCGCAAACAGTGTAAAACTTGCACCCACACCTCCCACCTCACCTTCATCCAAGGCTCCAAAGGATCCTTCCACATCTGGCAAAGATTTTCCTGCTTATCCAAGTACCTCACCTACTGTATCATTTGCACTTGATGTAGTCTCCTCTACTTTGGGGAGACAGGACGCCAACTCATGGAACGTTTCAGAGAACATCTCTGGGAAACATGCACCAAACAACCCCACCGCCCTGTGGCTGACCACTTCAACTGCCCCTTCCACTCCACCAAGGACATGCAAGTCCTGGGTCTCCTCCATCGCCAAATCCTAGCCACTTGACATCTGGAGGAAGAACGCCTTATCTTCCACCTTGGGACCGTCCAACTACATGGCATCAACGTCAATTTCACCAGTTTCCTTATCTCCCCTCCCTCGACCTCATCCCAGATCCAGCCCTCCAACTCGGCTCTGCCCTCTTGAACTGTCCCACCTGTCAATCTTCCTTCCCACCTATCTGCTCCAACCTATCACCATCACCCTCCACCTGGATCTACCTATTGCCTTCCAAACTACCTTCCTCCCAGCCCCAAACCCCTCCTATATATCTCTCAGCTCCCTTCTGCCACCACCCCCTGACCCACATTCCTGATGAAAGGCTAATGTACAAAACATCGACTCTCCTGCTCCTTGGATGCTGCCTGACCTGCTGTGCTTTTCCAGCAGATCCCAGCTATATAACATTTGATCAAATGCCTTTTGTCCATATAGACAACCATCACACCTCATCTATCAATTCTATTACCTCACCAAAAACTCAAACAAGTTGATTAAACACAGTTTCCCTCTTAACAAATCTGAGAGGCTTTCCTTAATTAATCTACTCTCGCCACAATAACTAAAATAAACCAAAGAACTGTGAATGCTTGACATCGGGAGGTCACTGGACTTGAAACATTAACTCTGCTTTCTCTCCAAAGACATTGCTAAAATTGTTGCTTATTTTGTCCCAAAATTATGATTTCTAAAAGCTTTCTCACTATTGAAGAAGTGTATAACAAAGCAAAAATGAGTCAGCATTGTGACAGCAGAGGGACTAATTGAATAGCTCTCTTCTCGACACAACAGGATGAATAATCAACTATGCTGCATCATTTTATATATATATGCCAATCCTTTTGAACAATTGTTTTTTAGTATGCTATTCTAAAACAGAGGAAAACAAAAAGTTCGGCTTCCATTCAGAAGTAGAATCTAACATCCATGTAATATATGAAATTCTGATGTCAAATTATTGAGGAATGACTCCCAATAACTAGCTACAACTGGGAAATGCGTGCCATCAAAGGACAAGAATATGGGAGTTAAACTATTTACTACAAGCTTTGAAAAGAGCAATGTTGCATCCTGGCTTTACCAGGCAAAAGAGTGAAACTAACTGGATTGTTCTTAGAGAGCCAGTGGAGACTATGTTTCTATAGCAAGTGCCCTTTTGTCTTACACCTCTGGCTGGTTGAAAGTCTGGGTATGATTTTTTTAATATAAAAGTAAAAAGATTGCTGATTTGATAGAAGTAAAATCTCTCTTATCAATATGGGCTCTCGAGCAGCTGGCATTTAACTATTGCCAACATAAATTGGCCTTTCATTTTATATGTGCTCCTCAGCAGTCTAACTTCCAAGTAATCTCATATTCAGAAGCAATACTCATATTGGAAGTTCAACTAGATGCAGCACAACGACTCACTAACAATGAAAAAAAATCAGAAAAACATCTGAAGTCATATGAACATTCATCAAGTTTCCTACTGCTTAAGGAATCATCCCATATTTGTTTAAGCCAGTTTCCTAGTTGACAGATTGAAGAGCTTGGGAACAGGGTGGGTCTGAGACAGTACAGAAGTTGGCAGAAACCTATGGGAGCACTGAGTCATACCATCTCCAGTAATATACACAAACAAAATACTGGAAATCCAAACTAATGACATGAAATGTGGAAAGTACAGAGGTCAGGGGCATGCATTTCTCTCATCACAGATTCTACCTGACCTGCAAGATATTGACAACATTTCCATTTCCAACCCCAGTAATGTCTGGTCAAGTATGATGGAAGTGAGCCTTTATTCGACTGCTAAGAATCAAGACAGCTTGTATTACATTTTCTTATAATTTGGGATAAATATTAAGTAAAAGTAAATTTCAACCCTCAAATGCTGAAATGACCATGAAAATTTCAAAGGACATGTTTGTTATAATTGACAACATGTACTACAACCAAGAAAATTAGATCAATGTTACACCATATTGTTCTGCATCAGAGTTGCACCCAGTACCATTTTGAGTCAGGAACCAGCACAGCTGACAGAAATTATGTAGTGATCTATTTAGTAAACAAGTGCAAGACCTTCATTTTGCACTGTGGACTCAACTGCCATTTTCAAAATCTCTAGCATGCTACTGATCAGCTCTACAATAGATTATAAATTATTAATCGGAGAATATAGCTTCCAGTTGATTTTCAGAATGCAACTAATTTCAGGTACCTCACTAGTGTGTAAATGTTGGTGTTTACGTGTTGCGTTAGGTGTCTTAGCTAGCCATGAAACACTCTGAAAGGTTATCTGTCTGTGCCTACTGTAGAATCTTAACTAGAGCTTCTGGCAAGCCTCTAGCTGTCTTTGTTAGTGTGCCAGTATGCCTAGAAGAAAGAGGAGGAGGAAGACGTCAGGTTCTGGGATGTCAGCATTACTCAAATTCCAGCCACATAGAGTCAAAGACAAGTACAGCATAGAAACAGACCCTTCAGTCCAACTCATCCATTCCTAAATAAATCTAGTCTCATTTGCCAGCACTTGGCCCATATCCCTCTAAACCCGTCCTATTCACATACCCATCCAGATGTCTTTTAAATGGTGGAATTTTACCAGCCTCCTCTGGCAGCTCATTCCATACACGCACCACCCTCTGCGTGCAAACGTTGCCCCTCAGATCCCTTTTAAATCTTTCCCCTTTCACCTTAAACATATGTCCTCTGGTTTTAGACTCCCTTGCTGATGCCTTGCTGATCTTTAAGGGGCCCTATTCTCTCCCTAGTTACTCTTTTGGATTCTCCTTAACCCTATTTGCCAAAGCTCTTTCATGTCCCTTTTTTGTCCTCCTGATTTCCCTCTTAAGTATACTCCTACTGCCTTTATACTGTTCTAGGGATTCACTCTATCCCTGCTGTCTATTGCTGACATATGCTTCCTACCTTTTCTAGACCAAAAACCTCAATTTTTCTAGTCATCCAGTATTCCCCATACTTACCAGCCTTGCCCTTTACCCTAATAGGAATATACTATCTCTGGACTCTCATTATCTCATTTTTGAAGGCTTCCCATTTTCCTACCATCTCTTTACCTGTAAATATCCACACCAGTCAACTTTTGAAAGTTCTTGCCTAATACCGTCAAAGTTAGCCTCCCCCCAATTTACAGCTTTAACTTTTGGATCTGGCCTATCCTTTTCCAGCACTATTTAAAACTAATAGAATTATGGTCGCTGGCCCCAAAGTGCTCCCTCACTGACACCTCAGTCACCTGCCCTGTCTTATTTCCCAAGAGGTGGTCATGTTTTGCACCTTCTCTAGTAGGTACATCTACATACTTAATCAACAAATTTTCTCGTGCACACCTAAATCCATCTCCATCCCTTAACACTATGACATCCCAGTCAATGTTTGGAAAGGTAAAATGCCCTACCATTATCAACCTATTATTTTTACAGATAATGGAGATCTCCTTACAAATTTGTTTCACAATTTCCCACTGACTATTGGTGGGGGGTGGGGGGGAGGAGGAGAGGAGGATATCTAGAGTACAATCCCAATTAAGTGATCACTTCTTTCTTATTTCTCAGTTCCACCCAAATGACTTCCCCAGACATACTTCCAGGAATACCCTCACCAAGTACAGTCACAATGTTATCCCTAATCAAAAACATCACTCCCCTCCTCTCCTCCCCCTTCTTCTATTCTTTCTACAGTATCTATACCCTGGAACATTACACTGCCACTCCTGAACCACCTCTCTGTAATTACAATGATCTTCTAATACCATGTTCCTAACCATGCCCTGAGTTCATCTATCTTCCCTGTTAGGCCTCTCGCATTGACATAAAGGTAGTTTAATTTCTCAGTTCTACCTCATTCTCTGCTTTGTTCCTGCCTGCCCTGACTGTTTGACATGCTCCTCTTCCCAACTGCACCAGTCTCAGATTGATCTCTTTTCTCACTATCTCCCTGGGTTCACTACTAGGAATTAAAACTTTCAAAAGATCCAGTTTTCACAACAAAAAAAAGTTCTAAATTATCATGAGGTGAAAAGGGAAAGATTAGCAAAGACAAATATGGGCCCATTACAAGCAGAGTTCGGAGAATTAATAATGTGAAATAAGGAAATTGGAGTGAAACTAAACAACTTTGTTTCTGTTGTCACAGAGGAAGTTGTCACAGAGGAAGTTGAAAGAAAAACTCCCAGGGATACTACGGAACCAAGGTATGAGCAAAAATGAGGAACCAAAAAATACTAGTGTTATTAACAAAGCAGTACTGCAGAGGTTATCAGAGCTGAACGCTGATAATTCTTTCAGTCCTAACAGTCTATATCCCAGTGTGATGAAAGAGGTAACTGTAGGGAGAGTGGATCCGGTGGTGGTCTGCTTCTAAAATTCTACAGATTCTGGAAATGTTCCTACAGACTGAAAAGTTGCACTGTAACCCCAGTATTCCAGAAAGGATGGAGGAAGAAAACGGAAGTACAGACCAGTTAGCCTAACATTTGGGAAAATCTGTTACAAAGAATGTGATGACTGGACACGAGGATCAGGCTCATCCAATATAGATTATGAAGACAAAATCATGTTACCATGTTGTAAGCTTTTGAGGATACAATAGCTAAGATGCTACCATTGGATGTAATGTATCTGTATCTTCAAGAGCATTTCAATAAAAAAAGTCCCACACAGGCAATTAATAAGGAAAACTGTAGGACATGGCATCTGGTCTAATACATGGAACCACCAGCTCAGGGGGCAATGAGGTGGTTTGAATGGGCCATGGGGAGTCTGGAAGTGAGGACCGGAAAACCTTACTAATTTTATTATAACTGGGAAACAAATTCCAAAGCACAGAGTTGGACCATCTAACCAACTCACCTCAGCACTTGAAAGCTCCTGTGACTGACTCCAGAGTTCTGCAGGCCTCACATCACTCTTCCACTCCCCCAGTTGAGCATAAATCTGGTGGTTTCTGGGCAGTTTCTCCTGAATGGAGGTCAGTGTCAGGATTGGGATTTTTCCAGACATTGCCTTTCAGTCTCAGGAGCAAAATGGAAGAAAATCTGCCTTCCAAGCACCAATAGGGCTCAGAATTCCAGCAGACTAACAAATGGATGTTGCTCCCTTAAAGTTTCAAATGCTAGTCATCAACCATGCATTTTCTTTTTTGATTCTAACATTTTTACTTCATTGAATTCAAAACGTTTTTGTTCTTTGATAGGTTGTAAAGACATGAGACGAAATCTTCAGAAGCAAATAAACAGTCAGACCAGTATTGTGAGGCCCCTTCCCTGCACACTAACATGAAGCAAGATTTTGGCATTAGTTAATTGCAGGCACAACCAATGGCACCAATCTGATATGAAAATTCTGACATAATGCAAAATAGTTGGCTATCAAAGTAGCCAAAAATGAAAATAACAGGGCAAGTCAAATAGTCTATCGCAGCAGCCTTGGTTCAGAATGCACTCAGTGAATTTATCAGATTCTTCATCAGGCTAAAAGTAATGGAGTATCCAGCAGTCAACCAAATGCACTGCAAGCACTCTACCCTTTTCTAAAGACTCATGTTTGATCCCATGAATGAAGGTTCATGTACAGTAATAACAGGACCTTCTTTTCAGAGTCTGGTAGCAAACATCACATTAGTAGTGGAGTACCAAAATTAGCCCCAAAAAATTTTATTTCAAACCAACCTTTTATTCTGAATCTCTTACCACGCTATCAACAGGCAAATAGCTTCCCAGAAAGCAAGCAAGATTTAACTCAAGCATGACACTAGGAAGCACATGGTTGTGTCCATATGATTCCACCCCCAGATTTCCTTCTCCTTGTCCAAAAAAAAAAATGAAATTATTCTACTGCAATCAGTTGGGTACCTCAAGAATCCAACTCACAATAATGTGGATCAGACATGGTGACATGTCACTACTCATGTAGGCCTTTCAACATTCAAAGTCACTTCCTTAGGAAATCACTAAGTATTTCAATGATTGTCTGACTCTTACTAATCCCATCTTTTTTATTGAAAGATTGCTATTCACCCCCTTGAAATGCAATGCAAAATATTCTACTTGAAAAGAGAAGCAAGCTGTGGCCAAGGCTGGAGTTTTGTTGAGTCAAGACGAAAAGGAGACAAGATGATAAAAAAAAAATTGGTTTATTCCTAACACATAAATTTCCCCAAGGCTGGGTGGACAGCAGGTGCTGATGGGGGAAGCCTCTAACTAGGAGGCTTGGTCTGAGCTCATCTGCTGATCCAAAATGTTCATGGGGCCAGGTGGTCATTACAGCTCTCTTAAAAATGACCCACACCAATCTGATGGGAATATGGATAGCAGTAATGCATCATTCAATACAGAAAACGTGAACATTTGGATTAAAAAAGTCGTGAAATGTAGTCACATTTGAGTAATCATCCTTTTCCTACACTAGTTGGCTCTCTCTCTCTACATACCTACTTACCTACCTAAATATTGAGGGAGCAGTCCTTTGGTCCGGTAAGACTATGGCAACTTCACCTCTTACCTACCCTATCTCTGGTCTGAGCTCAAGTTACTCAACATGAAGATCCTCTTTCTTTAAACAAAAGAATAAGCACCACATGCAGAACACAGCCACAGTGAAGGCTGTTAATTCAGGCTAGAACGTGGCCCACTTCCCACCTCCCCATGTCCACCAACTAGGGAGTTTCTTGAGTCACTAAAATCCTGCCCTGTGACACTCACATCAGCAGTGAACTCCTGAACCCAAAATCCTCCCACTTTCCGATTCCAATGTGCAAATTTGACTCCAGGTCTCAAAGGAGTGGGTAAGATTTCATACGAGTGCCACTTCTATTTTCCATTGGAATCATGTCAGCATATTTTCCTTACAGAAAACATTGCTCAAAACCGGAGAAATGGGCAAGGTGCTGAGAGCAATTAAAGACCTAGACAGAAGATGGGAGAGAAAAACATTGCTTGGAACATCAGAAATTTTGCGCATTCTAAGTTAAAAGTTGGTTGTAGGCTTTTTGTGATAGTTCTGAAAACTATATATATTGCAAATTTAAAATCAGTTTAAAAAATTTATGTCAGAAGCAGGTTGTTAGGAAGTATGGATTCTATTAAACTATAATGTTGAAAGCATTTTTACCTCTGTATCCTGCAAGACCCCATTTTTAGGACATCCAAGCTCTGGGCATGTGATAGGAGATCCACAACCTTCTCTGATCATCAGTTCCACATAGCGCATTAAGCACTGATGAATCAAAGCATAATTTGAAAAAAAAAACACAAGTATACCTGTTACTTTGTGTCACAGAGCACCAGCATATTTATTCAATTAGTGAACCCTGGACTTTATCGTTCAATGTGATATTCTAATGAAATCCAAAGTTAGCTGAAGGCAATACTTAAAGATACTGATTACAATCTCTGGATTGGGTAGTACTGAATACTGCATTAAAATACTCAATCAGAATGTCAATTTGCAACTTAATCAGCAGAATATTATTAAGCAACTCAAGTGATTGGATTCTATGAGAAAAATCAACTTTCTTCAAACATGATGGTCATTTTATTTCATCTGATAAGGGTTCTAAAGAAGGGTTCAAACATTCACAGATGCTGAGTCAATTACTGCACATTTACAGCATTTTCTTCAGATTATTTACGGTTTATCCCCAGTGCTCAAAGAGAAACTGAATCTAAATCTAGGAGTGAAAGTGAGGAAATCTTGCGCTGTTTTAGTTTCTCAACAATGAAGCAAAACCTTATCCAAAACACCTCACAGGAACAAAATGAAATAATAACTGACACCAAACCAAAGGAAGACACATTATAGGACAGGTTAGCAAGCATATGATCAAAACAGACTGGTTTTTATTCAAATTTTAAAGAGAGAGGAACAGAATGCTTTGGAGAGGAAGTTTCTGGAATTAAGACTAGATAATTGAATGCATGTTGACTAAAAGTCGAATGAAGGAATTGGGGATTGCATATGTTGGAGGATGATAGCACTCTTGGGTATATGTAGGTGTACTTGTTAGGGTACTTGTAGAGAAATAGGAATTGATGTCTGGCCATGGAGCAATTATTTTTTAAATCCACTCACAGGCATGTTGTTAGGGCCCATAGCCTTTGCAACATTCAGCGCCTCCAATTGTTTCTTGCTATTACATGAAATGAAATGAATTGAATTGGCTGAATACTGGTGACTGAAATGTTGGGGACCATTGGAGATGGATCATCCACCTGGCAGTTCTGGCTGAAGATTGAAGTGAATGCTTCAACTTTATCTTTTGCAATGATGTTTGGGCATTTCCATTATTGAGGTTGGGGTATTTGTGCATCCTCCTTTTCCAGTGCCCACCACCATTAATGAGTGGTGTGGCAGGACTGCAAAGCTTGAATTTGATCTGTTGATTGTGGGATCATTTACTTCTATCTACCTATGAAGTTTGGTATGCAAGTAGTCCTATTTGGTAGCTTCAACAGGTTGACACCTCACTTATAGGTATGCCTGGTGCTGCTCCTGCATACTCTATTGAGCCAGGGTTGATCCTCTGGCTTGATGGTAATAGTTGAGTGGGGGGGGGGGGGTTACAAATTGTGCTGGAGTGCAATCTGCTGCTGTTGATCATCCACAGCACTTTATGGATGCCCCGTCTTGAGACGCATGATGTGTTCAAGGTCTGTCCCATTTAGCACGATGATACTGCCAGACAACATAATAGAGATTATTCTCAATGTGAAGGTGAGACTTTGTCTCCACAAGGACTGCGTGGTGGCCACTTTTATCTTGTTATGTACAGATACACCTTCAGCTGGCAGATTGAAAAGAATGAGGTCGTGTATGCTTTTCCCTTTCAATTACTTCATCACCACCCACCGCAGACTCAGTCTAGCAGAATGTCCTTTAGGACCTGACCAGCTCAGTAATGCTGCCACCAAGCCACTCTTGGTGATGGGCATTGAAATTCCCCAGAGTATATCTTGTGCTCTTACCACCCTCAATGTCACCTCCAAGCATTGTTCAACATGGAAGAGTACTGATTTATCAGCCAAGGGAGGATGGTCCATGGTAATCAGCAGAAGATTTCCTTGCCCACATTTAACCGGAAGCCTTGAGACTTCATGAGGTCCCAAATCGATGTCGAGGACTCCAAGGGCAATTCTCTTCTGACTGTATACTACTGTGCCGCCACCTCTACTGGGACTGTCCTGCCGGTGGGACAGGACATTTCTGAGTCTGAGACATTGTCTGTCAGGAATGATTCAGTGAGTATGTCTGTGTCAGGCTCTTGCTCTTCCAACGTTGGCACTTGCCCCAAGGGGGACTTCCGCATCCACAGGCCCCAACAGGGCTGTTTCTGCCATTGTCTTTTCTTGTGCCTAAGCCGATGCCAGGTGGTTTGTCCAGTTTCATTTCTTTGCTGAGATCTTGTAGCAATTGATACAACTGAGAGGCTTGCTAGGCCATTTCAGAGGGCAGATGAGAACCAACCACATTGCTGTGGGTCTGGAGTCACATGTAGGCGAGGATGGCAGATTTCCTTCCCTGAAGGACATTAGTGAGCCAGATTAATTTTTCTGACAATTGATAGCGGTTTCGTGGTCATCAGCAGATTCCTAATTCTAGATATTCTTTAATGAATTCAAATTCCACCATACGCCATCGCAGGATTCAAACCCAAGTCCCCAGAACATTAGCTGAGTTTCTGGATTTATAATCTAGTGATAACACCACTAGGCCATTGATTCTCCATTTAAATGGGTGAACCTAAATGAGAATCTCTTTAAAATTAAATGCGGCTTCAGTTGATCGGGAGCCGTCATAGATTAATGAGCGTAGTTATGATGAGTGCCTGTATTCGAACTTGCACCAGTGTCTGCTTGGAGTTTGAGATGCACCTAATGAGTTTGGAATATGGAAGGTCAGCCAAGACAGCACAAAAATATTAAGTCTCGGGAATACAAGTGTGGACATGTGTGGTATTATTGATGACCTACTGTTTAAAAGGCAAAGTTGAATCATTCCAACCGAATCAAAATTATAGGGATATCACTTAAAGCTTCCACTTAGCTTCAATTCTAATAAACCCACTAGTTACAAAGCCTTGCTGAGCATACTGACCATGGTGCAGAAAAAACAGTTGCATTGCTCCAGAGTGGTCATTCCATCAAGAGGGTATTCACAAAGGCAGAGCTTGCATGTCACCAGTGGGTCCACAGCCAATTCCGCATCCACAGACAAACCTGTTGTAATCACTGGGTGTTGGTGGACTTTACTGGAAGACTCCATTTTTCTACTGAATTAGGTCACTGGATTTGGCCTGAGGTACAGTACCTGTCAGAAAACACAAAGAATTTTGAAGGTTCTTCCATAGCATGACAGCGTTTTTAATCAATCAACAATTTTCTCGCTCGCATAACTGCAGAAAACCGAGGTATGAACTTGAACCCAGAACACCTGTTTTGGCAGAACACCAAAGACTGAACCTAACTGAATGATCATGTGTGCGACCCACCCAGCTTAGTTTCATCTGGCTTTACATCAAGTCAAACATCTTGAATGTGCAAATTTGTGGTTCCTGGATTTTAAGTAAGCCAGTTATGCCAATTGACAACCTATTTTGCAACTCAAAAGTACAATATAGTCACACTGAACTAAAGGTAATGTAACACCTTTTTAATTCTTTTTTTGAATCAGAAAAAGATTTCTCCACAACAATTACAACAGTTCACTTCATAATTGCTAACAATTATTATAAAGTTAAGATTCTTCTTTTATGGGCTGTCTGACCATCTGCAGCAATAAGAGATAGTATACAGTTAGGAAACTCTTAATTAAGGTTAGCATTTTGGTGACAAAATAGATAAAATAAAAAAGTTAAATCTAAATTGTTATTATTAATATCAAACCATACAATTACAATATATTAGTCTCCTTGAAACAACTATATTCTGCGCAAAATTGAAAGTCATCAGGACGGTTAAGTGAGAAATTTGTCTTCCAATTCAGAAGGTTATGGAGTCAAATTGTATACAGTTTATCAAATTGGGACTCCAATCTTAGCCAAGTGTCTCCATCTACTTGTCAGAGTTAAAAAAAAGTCTGTTACATTTTGTTCAGGAAAAGCAGGGCGTTTTCCCAGAATCCTGTACCATCACTCATCACATAAACAGTACCTCTCAAACCTTTTATCGCTTTTAGTACTTGAACAGCCTTGTTAGAGGCACATTTCTTTCAGGGTTTTCCCAACAACAAAAAAATTACCTAATACAAGATAAAATGTGATACAGATGCAAAGCTTCCTATTGAAGCAAATAGCTTACTCAGAAGAAAACACTGAATTCAAGTAAAACTTTGGATTATCTTCACTTGTCAGCTTTTTTCTCCATCCTTCAAGGGATCACCAAAGTTTGCATCACTGACAGGTTCAGCAGATGGTAAAGCAACAGAGTCCCCAGTCAAAATTAGATGCACATGAACCCAGAGATATCAACACTTGCTTGCTTCCTTCTTTGTGGGAAACAGTTTATCATTTTCACATATGTTCCAATTAAGTTCAGAAATTCACTACATAGAAACCATAGATCTGAATCCAGCTGCCCTGTGGTGTAACATGTTGATATACCAGCTCAGTGTTGCGAGATATTCAAGCAGTGTTAATCTCCGCAACAGGCCTCATTAAGTATAGACTGTAACTATAGTGATTAAGCTCGTATCTAAACAAAGCCCAGTAAAACGCGACCCACAAACATTTTAAAAATTTTGATCTGGATTCAGAAAACATGAACCATCCAAAAAGATAATTCTTTTCTTTCCAGAAAACCTTATTGGTAATATTCTATCACCAAATGCCAGCAGTAAAGCAAATGCACTAATCCTTTATCCTATTTCTGTCAGTGGGAACTTGCTGAGCACAAGTCGGCTACTGTATGTGGCCACTTTACAAGAACAATTATACTTTAAAAAGTACTTCAGTAGATGTGATACCCTTTACAGCCCAACACAAAAATCACAATACACGAACATTCATTTAAAAGACATCTGAATGGGTATATGAATAGGAAGGGCTCAGAGGGATACGGACCAAATGCTGGCAAATGGGACTAGGTCAGATTGGGATATCTGGTCAGATTGGGATATCTGATCAGCATGGATGAGCTGTTTCTGTGCTGAATGACTCTATACGAAATAGAAACAGAAATTGACTATTCAGCCCTTTAAACCTGCTGTACCATTCAATAAGATCATGGATAGTGTTTCAAATTCCACATTCCGAGCTACTCCTGATAAAACTATTCCTCTGCCTAACAAAAATGTATTCACCTAGTCTTCTAAATACTTAATGACACCATCTCCACCACCTTCCAAGGCACAGAGTTCAAGGCACTCAGTGAAAAAATATTTCTCCTCATCTCTGTCCTGGAAGGGTGAATCTCTTATTTTAAAATGGTGTCCCTTGGTTCTGAACTAATCTAGATGAGGAATAATCATTTCCTCGACTACTTTTATGTTCAGGTTATTATACACTTCTGTCAAGTCACCTCTCTCTAACTTCCAGGGCAAGCAGGCCCAGTCTGTCCTCAAAAGCCAACCCACTCATTCGGTATCAATCTAATAAACCTCTTTTGAATCACTTCCAATTGACCTACAGCCTTCCTTAAATAAAAACATCAAAAAAATTAAGCGATGTGGTCTCACCTCTGCTTTGTAAAGCATAACACCCTCACTTAAGTTCAATTTCCCTTATGATAAAGGACAGCATCCATTAGCCTTCTTGATGGCATGCTATACCAGAGACTAACCTTTTGTGGTACATGCATGAGAATACACAAATCCCTCTGCACCTCAGAATTCTGCAGTCATTTCCCATTTAAGTAATTGTCTGCTTTCTCATTCTTCCTGCCAAAGTGAATTGCACATTTTCACATACAGTCCAACTGAAAGAATTTTTGCTCAGTCACTCAGTCTATCTATACCCATTTGCAACTTCTTGGCCTTTTCACAACTTAGAACTATCGTGATGCTGTCTGTAAATTTAGCCATTGTGCCTTTGCACCCCTCTAAGTCATTGACTAAATTGTAAAATACTGATGCCCCAGCATCGCCCCCTATGGGATTCCAGTCATCATATCCTGCCAATCATTTATGCATACACTGCTTTCTGCTAGCCAGACGATATTGCATCCATGGTGATCTCTATCCTTTACAGCATCAGCTTTTACTTTCTGCATCTTATCAAATACTTTCTGAAATCCAAGTACACCCACAAGCACCTCTTTATCTATTAGTACATCACTCCTTCAAAAGAACACCAATTTTATTTATAATAGATGCACCATAGAAAGCATCCAATCTGGATGCATCACAACTTAGTACGGCAACTGCTCTGCCCAAGACTGCAAGGAATTACAGAGAATTGCCAATGCAGCAGAGTCCATCATGAAACCAGCCTTCCTTCCACTGACTTTGTCTATGATTGCTGCTGCCTTGGGAAAATGGCTAATATAATAAAAAAAACCCTCCCGCCCTAATTATACTCTCTTCCAGATTTTTCCATCAGACAGAAGGTACAAAATTTTGAAAACACTTACCAGATTCAAAAAACAACCTGTTCTCCATTTTTATCAGACTTATGAATCATCCCGTCATATAGTGGAGTTGATCTTTCCCCACACGCTCTCTGTAACTGTAACACTACATTCTGCATTCTGTTCTAATACTCTAATGCACTTATATTAGATATGATTTGTCTGGAGTGAAGAAGTGGGGAGCTGGAAAAAGCACAGCAGGTCAAGCAGCATCTGACAAACAGGGGAGTCGACATTTCAGGTCAGAGCCTTTCATCAGTCCTGACTTTCCAGTATCTGCAGTACTCACCATCTCCATGATTTGGCTGGGTAGCACGCAAAACAATACTTTTCACTATCTCGGTAAGCCCAGCTGACTTCCCCGATTACCTTGAATGTTTCTAAGTGCCCAGCCATAAACCCCTTAAACAATTGATTTAAACATCTTCCTGTGTCAAATGTCAAGCTTACTGGCCTAGAGTTTCCATTTCTGCCTCTCTTCCTTCTTGAATAGCGTGCTTACATATGCCAGTCTGACAGAACTGAATCAAGAGAATGTTGGAAAATTAACACCAACACATCTACTACCTCCTTACCAACCTGTTGTAAGAGCCTAAGAAGTTCATTTGAACCTGACAATTTTCCACCACATTCCTCATGATTGTAATTTCACCAAGATCCCCCCCCTCCCAATTCCACACCCGAAATTACAGCTCTGTCAGGAACATTTTTTAATCTCCACAGTGAAAACAGAAGCAAAATATTTGTTTATTATTTCATTCATTTTCTTACTATCCAATACCAACACCCCATTCTCACTCTTTAGATACCTAATGCTCGAATTGCTTACTCCTTTTATTTTTAAAATACCTGTAGAAATTCTTGCTTTCCCAATTTTATATTTCTAGCTTGCTTCCACTCTAAAAGATTAATCAGGAGGAAGGAATTAATCATTTACTGCTGTTCTTTATGTTCTGACAAATCATTTGATATGCACTCACCTTTGTGCAGTTGTCTGTCTTTTCCTCAAATTAAATTATTTACCTAACATCTTTAATTGACCACGATGATAATTAGAATTTAGATTTTCTTTTCTTTTGATTTTCTTTCTACCTGTCGAAAAGAACTTATACTAAAATGCTTCCTTATTAGGTCTACCACTATATCTCTATTGATCTAGCAATACCCTATATACCAGTCCATTTAAGCCAGCTCAGTTTCATGGCCCTTTGGTTTCTCTTACTTATGTTTAAAGTAGTAATCCTGAATCTCCCTTCCAAACTGATTGTAGCCATTGATACCTACAGATGCCTTGACTTGGAGGCTATTACTTAATCCTGTCACATTGCACAATATCAAATCTAATATAACTTGCTCCCTGGTGAGTTCCAAAACATGCTCCTCTAAGAAACTAAAACATTCTATGAAATCTTCATCTCAGCTACAACTGTCAAGTTTATATGTAACTTAAAGTCACCGATGTTACTTACTGCCCTTTATCACAAGTATCCAATGTTTCTTCTTGTATGCTTTGTCCTCCATTATGGCTACTGTTAAAGCCTTTAGACCAGTCCCACAATGATTCTTTAACCTAGTATTGCTGATCTCCGCCCAATATCAAATTCTATATTCTGATCTCCTGAATCAAGCTAATCTCCAACTTTTGCACAAATGCCATTCTCGAGTTAACAGTGCTCAAAGTTTATCTAGCTTTCTATTTTTCTTGAATGTCATATACCCTTCAATATTCAGGACCCGACCCATTACCCCCTGTAGCTATGTCTCCATAATGGCTATCACATTGTATTTATTTACATCAACGTGAACTACCAATTCATTCACTTTACTCTATTACATATGCAATGTACAGACAGGAGCCTTAAGCTTTGTCCTTTAGCTATCTTTGTAACATTGCCCTAACTATTGATGTATTTTTCAGTTTTGTCCCCCCATCCTCACTGCCCCATTCCACTGACCCTTCTTTCCCATATAGCTATTTTTCTTTCTTTCTTACCTTGACTCGACTCCTTGATTTATTAGATCTTTCCACAATTGATCCCTTGCGACCACTACTTAGATTAAAATCCTTTCCACATCCAGAGTTATGCGATTCACAAAAAAAATTTATCCTAGCACGTTTCAGGTATAGATCATCTCAACAGTATAGCACCCACCTCTCTTCATACTGCCTTCAATGGCCCACGATCAGGAATCCACTTCTCCCACAATGTTCGAGACATTATGAACTAAAATGTCAGCTTGCATGCAACTCAAGTTATTATATAACCTTTGAGTTTCCGCTTTTTAAATTTCATCCCTGGTTCTTCATATCCCCTCTGTACAGAATCTACTTCCTGGTTCTCCCTAGGTCGTTAGCTCCAACGTTGACCACCCTTCACCTCTCACTACACATTCCTTTCCAGCCCTGATCAAAATATTCCAAACTCTGACACTGGGCAGGAAACACAGCTACCTGATCTCTCACTCTTTGTTACAGAAAACAGAATTAAGTCTCCTTCACTATATTATCTACTATGAATACTATACTGAAAATGTGTTGCTGGAAATGCGCAGCAGGTCAGGCAGCATCCAAGGAACAGGAGAATCGACGTTTCGGGCATAAGCCCTTCTTCAGGAAGGCTTCTTCGGGTTTATGCCCGAACTGTTGATTCTCCTGTTCCTTGGATGCTGCCTGACCTGCTGCGCTTTTCCAGCAACACATTTTCAGCTCTGATCTCCAGCATCTGCAGTCCTCACTTTCTCCTATGAATACTATACTCCTTGCTACTTTCCTCACTTGAATGGCTTCTTGTATCATGGTGCCACAGTCATAGAGTTATAGAGATGTACAGCACGGAAATAGACTCTTCGGTCCAACCTGTCCATGCCGACCAGATACCCCAACCCAATCTAGTCCCACCTGTCAGCACCCGGCCCATATCCCTCCAAACCCATCCTATTCATATTCCCATCCAAATGCCTCTTAAATGCTGTAATAGTACCAGCCTCCACCACTTCCTCTGGCAGCTCATTCCATACACGTACCACCCTCTGGGCTGCTCATTCATTTGTAGTCCCCCAAACAGGCTGAAGAACCTTAAAAACTGACAATGCTGTACTCTGGGCACCCCCCCCCCCAACCTGCCTCCAGTTCAGAAGTACTTATCCCAAATAAAATGACTACTTCCTCATACAAAAGAATCCAAGTAACCTTCCCTGTATCTGATGCGTGGCAGTGTTTATGGTTCAGCCTCCAGTTCAAACTCTGAGCCAAAGTTGCTCAGCTTGAAAAACTGCTTGAAACAGTCACTGCAGAAGTGCTTGCCATCAATCACAACAGTATACAGGAGCTCCTACGTACTATAACATCATCTCAACTGCCATCCTTAGCGAGTGACTTTTAATTATTCATTTACGTTCACTTCATTATATTTGGTTAATTGTACCACCATTATGCATACTGTAAAAAGACCTTGTACAAGAGACTCACCAAACACCTTGTTTCTCTGTAGTACAGTGAGAACAAATTCCAGTCAACTTCAATGAATCCATCTCTGCCTGCCACAGGGTGCTCATGTCACCCCCTCCTGGCCAAGTGACTGCTGTGTTCCCTTAGCTTAGTGTTAGTGTGTACATTGCATAAATTTTCTATTGAGCATATATTCAGTTGACAGCTAGCTCAGATGGTCTCCAAACTTATTTACATAAGCCTTACAATCACTAATCAAACTTGAGTCCCAGTAGTGAAAGGATGATGCTCTAACATGCATTGCTATTTAGAGGGAGAAGGGCAATGTAACAGTACTACATTTTGACCAATTGCTCATTCATTCTAATGTGCAATTCCAGATCTCACTTGCTCACATTCCATTACCCTGCCTCCATCACCACCACCACCGAGTGTATGTACTTTAAAGATTCAGTTTAAACAATGAAGATATTTCCTTTGTTCTTCAGTCTATGTTCTTCTCCAAGGTTATTGACCATAGAAACCATGTAATAAAAGACCCATATTTTGTTTGAAGTACTGTAACCCAAAACTTCTGGTTAAACAAAAACATTGAATGATATGATTTGTCGTTTAGTGAAGTGGACTTCCATGATCAAATATACTATACAGTATGTACAAATGATCCACACAGACTTCATGAGTTTCAAATTAAACTCTGACTAGAACTGGCAGATCTCAGGTAGGCAGTAATGAATAACAAGTTTCATTTATACAGCTGCAACAATATAACATCCCTCTCAAACATGTGGAATGTTAAACAAAAGTGAACATTGAGACACATAGGAAAATTGTATAACAGGCAACCAAACATTTGTCATAAGACCTCGGTTTGAAATGATGTCTTAAAAATGGAGAAAGTAGTGGAGGGATGGAGTGTGCTTAAAGAGAGAATTCTAAAGTTTAGAGTCTAAGTAGCGATAGGCAAAATTGCTGATGTTGCAATTGATAAAAATCTTGATTTATGCAAGAACACAGACTTGGAGGAGCACAGAAATCTTGGAAGGTTGAATACAGAACTGGCTCAAAGGTAGAAGACACAGGGTGGCGGTGGAGGGTTGTTTTTCAGACTGGAGGCTTGAGACCAGTGGAGTGCCACAAGGATCGGTGCTGTGTCCACTACTTTTCATCATTTATATAAATGATTTGGATGTGAGCATAAGCGGTAGAGTTAGTAAGTTTGCAGATGACACCAAAATTGGAGGTGTACTGGACAGCAAAGAAGTTTATCTCAGATTATAACAGGATCTTGATCAGATGGGCCAATGGGCTGAGAAGTGGCAGATGGAGTTTAATTTAGATAAATGTGAGGTGCTGCATTTTGGGAAAGCAAATCTTAGAAGGAGTTATACACTTAATGGTAAGGTCCTAGGGAGTGTTGCTAAACAAAGAGACTTTGGAGTGCAGGTTCATAGCTCCATGAAAGTGGAGTCACAGTTAGATAGGATAGTGAAGGTGGTGTTTGATATGATTTCTTTTATTAGTCAGAGTATTGAGTACAGGAGTTGGGAAGTCATGTTGCGGCTGTACAGGACATTGGTTAGGCCACTGTTGGAACATTGCATGCAATTCTGGTCTCCTTCCTAAAGGGAATATGTTGTGAAACTTGAAAGGGTTCAGAAAAGATTTACAAGGGTGAGAGGGAAAAGATATAAAAGCAACCTAAGGGGCAACGTTTTCACTTAGAGGGTGGTACGTGTATGGAATGATTTGCCAAAGGAAGTGGTGGAGGCTGGTACAATTGCAACATTTAAGAGGCATTTGGATGGGTATATAAATAGGAAGGTTTTGGTGGGAAATGGGCCAGGTGCTGACAGGTGGGACTAGATTGGGTTGGGATATCTGATCGGCATGGACAGGTTGGACCGAAGGGTCTGTTTCCAAGCAGTACATCTCCAGGACTCTATGACTGTAGTTGGTTACAGGGAGGGAGGGCCAAGTCATGAAGGAACTTTTAAAGATAAGAATTTAAAATCGATGCAAGGCAAGCCCAGTCAATATAGGTCAAGGAGCACAAGGCTGATAATTGAAAGGGATTTGATGAGAATTAGTATACAGGCAAGAGAACGTTCGATCAGTTCAAGTTTACAGACAATTCAGCAGCAGCACCTATACGGAGGTAGGAGAGATTACTAATGTTGCAATGCTGGAAGTAAATAGTCTTGACACTATAATTATCTTCAAAAGAGAAGAAACAGCAAGAGTTCTTTATTATGTCACAGAAGAATCAGAATCACCAGTCATTTCACTTCCCTCTCTATCATAATTATAAAGCTTACTCACTAACCAACACAACTAAAGAATCATGGCGGAGAATTGTTCCCAAAGAATTAATGATGCATACATTCTAGAGAGGAAAAAAATTGAAAAACATTATAACTTTTTAAAAGCTCTACATGCTCCCTTACCATCTCTTGGTCGGTGAAGATTTAAAACATACACAGAGTGCTGGAGAAACTCAGCAACTATGGCAACATCTTTGGAGAGAGCGACAGAAATAACATCAAGTCTGGTATGACTCTTCTTCAGAGTAGTTTCTGAAGTAGGGTCACTGAACTTTAAAGTTAACTCTGTTTTCCTCTTCACAGCTTATGCCAGATCTGCTGAGTTTCTCCATCGTTGTGTTGTTTGTTTCACAACTTTCAAGCATCTGCAGTATGTTGCTTTGAAATGAGGATCATGACAATTAATATTACACTCAGTATTTAACTAGGAGAAAGTGAGGACTGCGGGTGCTGGAGATCAGAGCTGAAAAATGTGTTGCTGGAAAAGCGCAGCAAGTCAGGCAGCATCCAAGGAACAGGAGAATCGATGTTTTGGGCATAATTCCTGAAGAAGGGCTTATGCCCGAAACGTCGATTCTCCTGCTCCTTGGATGCACTCAGTATTTAACGTCAATTAACCTTTTGTGGTTTCTGTTCCGCTTAAGGAATTTGCCTACAGACACTTGTATAGCGTTGACAAAGTTGGAATGCAGAGCAGCAAATTTATCGAAATTAGAGGAGTTAACCACCAAACCAATCAAGTTTCACAATGAAAGGGTGTGTTGCAATGCAATCTCTTCTCTGATCATCAGTTGAAGGATTCACTTGCCACTAGCTTTTCTCAATATTTTGTTCAGAATTTTCATGTTTGAGTTTTCTACCTATGGTTCACAGGATGTTATTTACTATTCATTCGCTATCAGTCCATTTCCAATCAAGCTACTGCTTGAGGTTGGGTGTACTTCTAAATGCATCACTTCAGGGTCAGGATGGAACCATCAGTCCACCAGCCATTCCTAGGTTAAATGTCCTAGGTCAGAGTCATTATGTATTTATAGCAGGGCTCCCAGAAGGACTTCCATAAGCAAGGTGAATACCCTTCACTATCTAAGACATTATGGATAATAATGCTGCAGGACTGCCATTGTGGCACTACAAAGCTTAGCAATTGGAAAATAAGACTGAAAGATGTAATTTACTAAAAGCTTCAGCCAATAAGCAAATTCGTGGGAGATGGAGCTTCAACTGGCCACAATCAGGGCCAAATTTGTCCTTAGGGTCAATCACCAATCTTCAGCTGGTTGTCCCTGTAGGCAGCACAAACAGAGGCATCTGGATCCCAGCCCCTGCAGGCCCAGCATCATTTACAGGAGGTGGTGGTGGAGTGTCCAGTGACAGGGTTATTGGGAGAGGGAAGTTAGGTCAGTGAGGTAGGAGTTGGCCACAATGCCAGTTTTGTCCCTTTTCTGTTGCACCTTTGCACAATTTCAAATGTCTTACACCTGAGAATAATAGGAAAACATGCTGTATGATCTCATCTGCAAATACAATTAATTTGCCTATGTTCTTTTGATATTTGTTTCTTCAGTTACTTCAATGTGTTTTTCCTTTGTACTTACGTTCTATCCTTTTGAAACTTTCAATTCTCCAATCAGTGCAAGGGGAGCAACAACAGCAATAGAAAACTAGAAAAAAAACCTCAAATATATTAACATATTTCACCTAACTAGCTAAAGATAACAAAACATATTCGTAAAAGGAAAGGCGCAAAAAAAAATGCAACCTGGAATTAAATCCCCGTGGCCTCCTAACAATTTTCAATGGGTGAGGCTCTGGCAGGAACATGGTTAGCAAATATTTACTTATACAGGTATGCCCTCCAGTAATTGGATATATCTCAGTAACTTGAGATTACAATAACCTTTGTAATTGATTCTAAACAAAGTTTTATTTGAGAGGAGATGGCCAGCAATTATTTCTATATGTAGTTCTGCAGTTATGTTACTGAATGAAATATGGTACAAAGGTCTGGAGTTGTATTCTCCCCAACTGTACAATTGGTCAATAAATCCATTAGTCATCTGGAAAAATGACAAAGTATATAGGTAGGCATAAAATACCAAACTGATCTTTGTAACGTCAAGAAATGGAAATTTCCACCCTACCAAATTTGGTTTGTACGTTATTTCAGTCCTTCACGCAGAGTGGTTGTCTCGTAATGCCTCAAGGATGGTCAATATTACATTGGTTAGAACTCGGCTAGTGTATTGTGTACAGTTCTGATCACCACAACATAGGATGGCTGTGATTGAAGGCAGAAAAGTTTTACAATAATGGTTCTGGGGTGCGATACTTCAGTTATATGAGAAAAGATTGGGTAGTTGGGACTGTTTTCCTCAGAGAACACAAGGTTAAGAGGATCTTTAAACAGTTTTCAAAATCATGATGGTCTGGCAAAAGTGGAGAGAGATTAGTTCCACCCTTAAACCAAATCAAGAACCAGCAGCTATGATTTTAACGTGCTTTGACAAAGAGGCTTGAGCAAGGTGAGAAGTACTCAGTGTGAAAAAGCTTTTTAAGATATCAACTGCCTGGCAAAGTATTGGATGCAGGCTCACTTAAACGTTCAAGACAGCATTGTTTCTATTTAAATAATCAACCAATATGCAGAATTGTGAGCAAAGGATTAGCACCAAGTTAAAATGCTGACACAATTGTTTATAGTGCAGAAGGAGGCCATTTGGCCAATCTTGTTAGTCTGCCCTATCTCCAATATTCCAGGATAATGAAAAGTACATCTTATTCACATGCAAGTACCTTTAGCACTGAAATACATGTTGTTCTGGTAGAACATGCACTTTGTTATAGCCAATTGGCTATAATGCAGTTGACGAATTGCGTAAGCTGTTTGGATAATGCAAACTTTCTACTTAACGGGTATGGCAATTTTCTATCGCGATCTTGTACAGCGTGATTTTCTATAGTGGTTTTCTATAACGCAGGGTGGCAGAGGAATGCAACTATCATGTTATCGCAGAATGACCTGTAGCTGATGATTAAGATAGATTGAAGTGGCAACATTTCATTCAAACATGGCTGACTCATGGATAGAAGAATGGAAATGGATTTTTATGAGATTTGGTTTCCTGATAGATTTTGTATCAAACAATGGACCTCCCTTTGTGAAAGAGGATTTCAGGATTTCACTAGGGAGACCAGAATCCAATCAGATGACAAGTTCTCATCCCATCCTCAGTCATATGGAAAAATAGAGCCAACAGTCAAGCTTGGTGAATTCACTGACACTTGAGAATTCAATCCATTTACAGAGCACCACAAGAATTATGGATACTTGCTAGTGTTAATAGGGCGGAGGTTAAAAAACTGGTGTACCAGTTTCAGAACACAAAACCAAAGCTATATCGAGCCAAACATAGACTCTAATGACCACAAGAAGGTAAAACAACAAGAGAAACGCCTCTGCAAAAAGCAAGAAGTGCTATAATTTCAGGCACAGACCAAAAACTACTGACATTTAAGCCGGAAACTGAAAGTCTGCTGAAGAAGCAGGAAGTCAAAAGCTACGCTCATCAGAAAAACCAATCAAATGAGATCTTATATTATCAGAACATCCGAAGGGATGCTCAGGAGGATCAAAAAGATATTGATTTAGCTCGACCTAAGACGTGATATTGAGTATGATTATGACAAGAAGTGGGACAGTCTTGTCTTTAATGCATCACATAGTGGACAGAGAGGTACAACACCAGCACCTTACTGTTGAACTGAAGAAACTTTGCTCAGGTCATCTAGTCTAATTTCCCTGAACTGTACGATTCAGATTCTGAGTGGGTAAAGGGAGATGGTGATCACGTTGATAGCAGCAATAACGGTATTAATGATGCTAATGATTGCAAAATTGAATTAAATAGCAGTAAACTACTGGAATAATGAATATCAAGTAGAAAAAAAACTGTGGGGGAACATAGTATAACGAGATTGATATAAATCATGATTAAATTAACTGATGACATGACTCAGACAGAAAGACACCAGTCTAGAATGAGCATGTGAAGTGAGGTATCTTAAATGCAACACGAGCGTGCTGAATTTGATAACCTACCATCCAAAGGTGTTTTGATAACCTACCATCCATAAGAGTGTTGCAGTATATTAAGATTGAACAGCCTTCTGTAGAGACATGGAGCAAGCAACCTTAGAGACAGTGCATGTGCAGACATCCACAACCTTAGATTCTCAAGATCAGTATCTCAATATACAAATAGTATGCATGTGACGTTAAACATGAATTCCTTCAATTTATTTTCTAGAGCCACATATGTATACTAACCCTAATTGGGCATAATAGACCATGCAATTATTAATACACAACCACCCACCGACCCACCTTTCTGTCGAGTTAAATTTACTCTTTAGTACATCCTGTTCGAAGACTCATGTACATGAAGGGCAGATGAGAAAAAGGTTAGGTTTGGTTATGATTCTGCCAGAGCGATGTGCTCACTAACTCTTATTGCTTGGCTTTAAATATTAAGAAGGGCAACTAAGGTAGTGTTTGGAGGCCTGCCATGAAAATAATCCTAATGCTACTGTGTAGATTTAAAAAATTAAAGCAGAGAAATTCCATGTAGACGACAATGGATTTATGTACCCATTTGATTTGCTTTTCTGATCTATGGCTAATCCACTGTACCAATTTTCCACCCCTGCAGATATGGAATTCAAAACCCAGTACAAGTAGTTCTCCTATAACGCACATTTGTTAAACGCGATCGGTGAATTGTGGACCTTTCTTTGATACAGCGATCACCTGTTGTGCAATTCTATCATGGGCACTAGCTGAAGAGCAAATCCCAGTCTCAGGATCCTCTGCGTGCAAAATGCAAATTCAGTGTGTTCAGCTAAAACAGTAAAGCAATCAGCTCTGCAAGCTTTGAAACTTAGCTTGAAACTGGGAATCGTAGTCTATATTTAGAAGGAACTGCATTCCAAACTGGGTGAGAATCTTGAGGAGTACTGGACTTCCGCGTGGCATCATGTGGTCAGTCAGCTCATGCACTTTCTGAGGAAGACCTTCATGAAAAGGTACAGTGCTCTAGTCAGCGATTTTAGTGTTAAATTTACATATTATTTCATTAAAATATATGCTTTAAAGATTTACTTAGGCTGTGCTATTGTTTGTGTTAGGCTAACTAGTGTTTTCGTTTTGATTTTTGGTGGTTCGCCCCTAACCCGGTTTTTCCCATAGCCCCCATTATTTATATTGGGCGATTTTCTATAACACTATGTCGCACGGGAACACAACTACCACGTTATAGGAGAACTACCTGTAATAGTGCTCTTTTAAGCATCAAAGCTGCTCTATCTGACCAAAGAGGAAAATCAGGAGAAAATCGCATTCCTAAGCCAAATTCCATTATTTTAAAATGATGCTTCAAATCCACTTTAGTAATTTGTCACCATGAGCTTCACAAGACAAATCTATTCTCCAGTTAGCCTCCCTACTCCCCAGCAGTAATATTTCTCTTTCAAACAGCTACATGCTGCTCTTTCAAACAATAAAAGGTGGGCCCTTGTGGACAGTTTAGTGTCCCTGCCTTGAGGCCAGCCTGGATTCAAGTCCCACCTGCCACAGAAGTGCCATAACTTATCCAAATATAAAATATTACAACATTTCTTGAAAATTCTCTGAAGTGAATTGAGTCTTAAAATGAGAAGAACATTTTTAGCTCAATTTTAATTTCTTTCATAATTGGTTCAATGTCCTAAGTGCCTATAAATATGGTTTGATTTACAGATTATAACCACTGAAAAATGCAAGTAAACGAATAGTTGGCCCTCTCCAAAAGCTCTGGGGTTCTGAGGATGCATCCTGTCACTGGAGGGCACTCCTGTACAGGTAAATATTTGTGAAGCTGAATCCATGCCACAGCCTCACCCATCAAAATTCAAGTCAGGAAGTCACAAGCGTGCAGCTTAGGATTCTCAAAATAATGAACAGAGAATTGTGGACTGTGCAAGCACGATTTCTCAACATACACTCAAATAGTTAAGACTTACGCTATTGTACAATTGGAAAACGACATTTTTCAAACTCACCATATTTGAGTGAGGGTGTAAACAACTAGTAGGAAGGGCAAGAATTAAAGCTACATTTACATGGTGGAGAAGTTTGCTGAGGATTTAAACACATTGAAAAGTTGCATGCTGGAAGAGAAAAGTCTCATAATTTTATTGCAGCATCTGGAAATTAGCTGGGAGAGAATTTTAGCTCTAGCTCTGCACAGAAGGAACAGGGTAAGCAAACAATTCAAGTGGAGCAAATCCATTTCCATCTTGGCAAGTGAGCTGTTACATCATTCCTAAATTTGCTAATGACAGAAACATAGGAAAATAATATGCAAATAACACATAGCCTAACCAAATCCCTTTACAGACTCTATAAGCGAGTGGAAGAAAGTGAGGACTGCAGATGCTGGAAAAAGAGACGCAAAGTTTCGCGCTGGAAAAGCACAGCAGGTCAGACAGCATTTGAGGAGCAGGAGACTCAACGTTTTGGACATAAGCTCTTCATCAGGAACGTGGAGAGGTAAGGGGGGTGACAGATAAATAGGGGAGTGGGGTGGATCTGGGGAGGCGGGGGGGGGGAGTAGTTAGGAAGGCAAACGTGGATGCAGCTGGGGGATACTATTGATAGGTCGCTGGGAGGGTGGAGCGGATAGATAGGAAGGAAGGTGGACAAGTGGGACAAGTTAAGAGAGTGGTGACAAGTTGGAGGGTTGGATCTGAGATGGGGTTGCAGGTGGGGATATTTGGAAACTGGTGAAATCAACATTGATCCCGTATGGTTGAAGGGTCCGAAGACTGAAGATGAGGTGTCCTTCCTCCAGGCGTCGGGTGACTTTGATTGGCAGTGGAGGAGGCCCAGGATTTGCATCTCCTTGGGGAAGTGGGAAGGGGAATTGTCGGCCACAAGGTGGTGGGGTGGTTTGGTGCGTGTGTCCCAGACATGTTCCCTGAAAAGCTCCACGAGTTGGCGTCCTATCTCCCCGGTTTGGGTGCGCGTGAAAATATCTGCTGGATGCGAAAAAAATCCTTTGGGGCCTTGGACGGAGGTGAGGATGCAGGTTTTATATCTCCTGCAGCAGTAAGGGAAGGTGTCGGGTGTGGAGGGTGGGGTCGTGGACCTAACGAGGAAGTCACAGAGGTAATAGTCTCTCTGGAATGCGTATAAGGGTGGGGAGGAAAATATATTTTTGGTGGTGGAGCCCTGGGCCTCCTCCACTGTCAAATCAAAGCCACCTGACAATTGGAGGAAGAACGCCTCATCATCCATCTCTGGACTTTTCAACCACATGGCATCAACATCGACTTCACCAGTTTCCAAATCTCCCATCACCCCCCACCTCATCCCAGATCCAACTCTCCAACTTGGCACCACCCTATTGACTTGTCCATCTTCCTTCCCACCTTATCCACTTCACCCTACCCACCGACCAACCTATCACTACTATCCACCTATCGCCTTCCCAGCCACCTTCCCCCCACCCCAACTCCCCTACAGATCTCTCTGCCCCCTCCTCCCACCATATTCCTGCTGAAGGGCTCATGGCTGAAACCTCGACTCTCCTGCTCCTCAGATGCTGCCTGACCTGCTGTACTTTTACAGTGCTGAAAATGTGTTGCTGGAAAAGCGCAGCAGGTCAGGCAGCATCCAGGGAACAGGAGAATCGACTTTTCGGGCATAAGCCCTTCTGCAGGAATGAGGAAAGTTTGTCCAGCAGGCTATGATAAAAGGTAGGGAGGAGGGACTTGGGGGAGGGGCGTAGGAAATGTGATAGGTGGAAAGAGGTCAAGGTGAGGGTGATAGGTCAGACTGGGGTGGGGGCGGAGAGGTCAGGAAGAAGATTGCAGGTTAGGAAGGCGGTGCTGAATTCGATGGATTCATGGTACTTTTCGATGGTACTTTTACAGTGCCAAACGTTTCATGTCTCACTCTCCAGTATCTGCAGTCCTCACTTTTTCCCCACTCGCTTTTTGTGACAGTAGTGATTTTTTTTTAGAAAAACAGAAAAAAAGTCAAATACATCAAATCCAAGAAGGCATGTGATATCAGGAAGCGCCTGGCAGGACACCTATAAACTTAATGCTGGCACATTTATGTTGCTAAATGTAGGGGAAAAAAAGACCGAAAGGTCATCAAAGCCAAAAAGTATTGTTAGTTCGTAGAGTTGCTAAATTGAACAGAGCTTGCTCAGAAGTCTTCAAATTGTTAGAATGGAGAAAGTTTAGATCATCAAAATTGTGACAGGTTCATACCAGCTTACTCAGAAAGGTATCGGAAAACTGCTTCCACAGTCCAAGAAAAAAAATTGTGAAGAATCAGTTAAGTAATATTTAAAGAGTTGAGAAAGGAATGATATTTCTCTAGAAATGAGTATCTGTAAAAGGATAGCGTTCAGAAACCGGGTAAAACTTTGTTTTGCTATTTGTATTAAGCAATTTCTAATTCAACAGTTGCACAATTTCCCCCACCTCCCCCGGCCCTGTGTGTAATAAACATATGTCAGTTGTTAAAGAATATCTGTAGCCTCGTCTGAATATCTTTCAGTGACTAAGCATCATGGTAACCAAGTGCAATAATTAACCATATGATCTATCAAGCTGGGTATCATTCTGCAACCTGGCTGGTCCAGTATTACCATCAGCTGGGATCATAGCAAGTAATGCAGGTCAGCAGCCAGATGAAGGGCAAAGAGGACCTTAAATAAACAAATGACCTATTTTTGTTCCTGATGAAAGGCTTTTGCCCGAAACTTTGATTTTCCTGCTCCTCGGATGCTGCCTGACCTGTTGTGCTTTTCCAGCACTACACTCTAAATCTATTTTTGTTTGAGGTCAGGAGCAGAGGTGCTCCCCTGAACTTCACAAGCAAAGGCTGTCCATGCCCAGGTCTCAATCTCTCTTCCCTGCTATAAGACCCCTAAGAAAATACTTTCACATTTTCTCTCAAAACCCCTGGACAACAGAGAGTAAAACAACCAACCGCTCTGCTCCCTTTGCTGGGGCCTCCCTGTCTGTCCCTAGTCAACCTGTCCCACTAACCTGAAACCTGGGACTCTATCAATCTGTGACATTGGCCACACCGCGGTGATCATCATGGTGGGTACTGGGGAGCTGCCAGCCTCTGGTTAATCAGAACCTCTCTAAAGCAGTACATGCCATCACATCAGGCTTTTCAGGATGAAATTCTATTCACAGCAGTTGGAAAGCCCAATGGCAGACAAGCAAGTATCTGAGAAGAATTTGATCTCAATGCGCTTCCAGCAAATGCCCTAAAATGTGGAGTCGGCACTATGTTCCTTGGCTCCCTGCTGTGTCGATTAAGTTCTGCCTAACTTCAAATAAATAGTGACTGGAAATATTGTGAAAATGTGACAAGAAATGTGGGTGTGTATGTAGCAATGCAAAGTAAAGATTACAGGTATACTAAAGCAAACGCTTAGGAAGCAAGGTCAGTTTTGTTTCACAGTTGTGAGGAAACAAATTTGTGCGTGATAAAGGCACGTCTGAATTTCTGGAACCAATCTGTTCATCAAATTTTGGTATAATTAACACACAAATGAGAAGATCTTAAAAGATATTATCTTAGCACAAAAGGCATTGCAATCATGAAATGGTTAACAGCAGAGAAAGCTGGAACATTACTAAGAGTACAGCAGAAAAGCACATTGGTCTTTTTTTTAGGTTTGGTGACTACGAACTGGATCAGCAGCCAGAATAATAAGTTGGAGGGAGTTGCTCTAATATTTACATAGAGAGTTTTCTGCTTGCATGCAGGTTGTGTGAAAGGGGTGGGGTGGAGAGAAGAGTGAGAAAAAAAAAGAGGGGACGAAAAAAGGAAGGAA
>NC_057738.1:10233586-10384746 GCF_004010195.1 Chiloscyllium plagiosum | reverse complement strand
AGATTGGCGTGTACCAGATGATCAAAGTCTTGAACACATTCTCTGAACGCATCAGGTTTTACCCTCTTGAACTAAGAGGTTTAGCATTGCAAGTAGTATTTATTGATTCAGAATTTTGAAATCCAATAATAAATCCCATTTTTCAAGTCACATTGAGGTAAACTATTTGATTACTATATTAAAATGATGATAGTTGGAATCTGACTGACAGTTAAATATCAGTCATGCCACCTTTCTTGTTGACATATCCAGCAGTGCAAATGTTTATTTGCCAATTATAGATACTTTTTAAAATCAACCTGTTCAGACAGGTTATGACACACCTTTGGAGTCGGTAGAATTTGAACACAGACTCCTGGCTCAAAGACATAGACACTACCACTACACCACAACAGCTCTGTGGGTGCAAAGTATATTGAAAAATCCATTCTCCTCATTTAAATACCTATCCAATCAAAAGGTATTAAAACATCCTTAATTCTAGGCTGTTGCTGCTTATGTTTGGTAACCCTGCAATTCAAACATCAAATTTTGGTTACTGGAATCTACCTAAGATCCCAATGCCATGCCTATTTTGAACCCTTTTTTTAGTGAAGTAAAGGACAAAACTTAGATATCGGACTTAAATCAAAATAACACACATAGCACTCCTGCAGTCATATTACAGACTCTTTGGTCCAAATCGTCCATGCCAACCAGATATCCTAAATAAATCTAGTCCCATTTGCCAGTATTTGGCCCAGATCCCGCTAAATCCTGCTCATTCATATACTCATCCAGATGCCTTTTAATGACTGTAATTACACCAGCCTCCACCCCTTCCTCTGCCAGCTCATTCCATACACACGTGAAAAGGTTGCCCCTTAGGTTCCTTTTAAATCTTTCCCCCCCTCACCTTATATCTATGCCCTTCAGTTTTAGGCTCTCCTATCTTGGGAAAAGACCTTGGCTATTCACCCTATCCATGCCCCTCATGATTTATAAACCTCTAAGATCACCCCTCAGCCTCCAACGCTCCAGGGAAAATAGCCTCAACCTATTCAGCCTCTCCCTATAGTTAGTAGTGGCTTGAAGATTTAGTTCTGCCATGGCCAGTGTTTGTATGTGACACTACAATGAAAGTGAGACGGTCCATTTGGGATGGAAATTTACTTACATCTGGGAAGGAACGATTTCTGGGTCCAGTTTCCAAGTTCAACCCACCTGTCCAATCGTTTTAGAGGAGGCCAATTCCCAGGCCTATTAATTGGCTGCCTCCAGGAGCCCTATTTAGTTAAAGGAAGGGAGGAGAGCCAATAGGCTGGCCATTTGGCAGCCCCACGCGAGGACGTAGAGGTTGCTTCAAGATGGATTGATTGCCCAAATACTTCTGAACACAAAAAGAAACATACAATGGCCTATTGCTACAGTTGTGTAATTCTGGCAACCATAGCTCTGGGAATGGGTTGGGGGAGGAAATGGAAGACAGCCTGATCGTTTCCCTGTTTTGTCATCAGAAGACCAGCCCCAGTCAGCTGACAGCTTTGCCTTCACCACTGATGGATGGGCCCAGGATCCAGCAGTAGCACCAAATTTGCCCCCAAGGGGGCAATTAATTGCAGATAATTAACCATCCACCAGTACTGGACTGGTAGCTATTGTCGGTCTCACCCCTTCTGCAGTAATTTTACTCAGCAGTGTCCTTGGATCAAAAACCTGCAGCACAACTCAAAGGTGTCCGTGACCCTCTGCTTCAAACCTGCCTCCGTACGATTGATCAGTGCAGTTAATGAAAGAAAACATCTTTATTCTCCACAACCACCTGATGAAGGAGCAGCGCTCCGAAAGCTAGTGCTTCCAAATAAACCTGTTGGACTAAAACCGGGTGTTGTGTGATTTTTAACTCAGCTAACTTGCACATGGTAAGGTACCATACGCAACAAATAGCCAGATAATCTGATTTAGTAATGTTTGAGGGATAAATAATGGCATGGACTCCAGTACAATCTCCCCTGCTCTTCTTCAAAATAAAGCCAGAGGATTTAAATGTCACCTGGAGAGAACAGAGTTCAGGGATAAACATTTCATCTGAAAGACGGATTTCTTTTGCTTCACATCATAAACGAAATGGCCCGATGTTGACTGGAACATCGGGATTGATTCCATTTTGGTTTGAAATGTAACCTCTATTCCCACTGAGCGGATTTAAAAAGGTAGCAGCTGTCAACTCTGATGAAAGGTATAACGGTTCATTTGACCTACTGAGCAGCAATAAAAAACCTTTTAATAACCCTCATCATGGATTTACTTGAATGGATTTAACCATGTGCTTTCAAGTAGAAGGAAGAGAATGTTAGCAAGGATTGTGTGATGAATGGTTACAGATGCAACAAAACAGCTGTCACCAAGAACCCTTTTCCAAACTTAATTTTGTGTTTCACATTTCTTTAGTTCTCGGGCCAGCACAGTGACTCATTGGTTAGCACTGCTGCCTTGCAGCACCAGGGACCCCAGTTTGATTCCAGCCTCGAGCAACTATCTGTGTGGAGTTTGCACATTCTCCCTCTGTCTACGTGGGTTTGCTCCGGTTTCCTCCCACAGTCCAAAAGATGTGCAGGTCAGGTGGATTGGCCATGCTAAATTGCCCATAGTGTTAGGTGCATTAGTCAGAGGGAAATGGGTCTGGGTGGGTTACTCTTTGGACAGTCGGCGTGGACTTGTTGGGCTGAAGGGCCTGTTTTCACACTGTAAGGAATCTAATCTAATCCTGCTCCAATAACCATTACTGATTCCAACTTGTTTAATTAATTTTGGGGATGCAAACAACCACTTACTAAGCCAGCACTGGCTGTTCATCCCCAATGCCTTTGAAAGATGATAGTGAGTCAACTTATTGAACTGCTAAAATTCATGGACGGTAGGTATACCCACAGTGGAAGAGAATTACAGGGTTTTAACTTAGAGACTGTGAAGAAATGGCAAAATTGTACCCAGTCAGGACAGCATGTGGTGGCGTTCCCAAAAGTCTCCTGTGCTTCTAGTGGTTAAAGGTCACACATTTAGACGGTTCAGTCAATGGAGGATTCGTGAGTTTCTACAGTGAATCTTGTAGATTCCACAGATTGCTGCCTGTGTATCAGTGGTGGATATTGTGTTAATAAAGACAGAGTTTTGTCCTGGAAGGTGAATGAAGCTTTGAATATTATTGCTTCTGCACTCTTCCAGACTACTGCAGGGAATTCCATCACACTCGTGACTTGTGATTTTAGGAAGCAGACCTGCTCTGGGAAGTTAAGAGGAGACTTACTTCTGAAGACCCAGCTGGTCTTAGCAGCTCTTGTAGCCGCTGTATATAATGTTGGTCCAGTCAACTTTCCAATCAATGGTCACAATGAAGGTGTTGATGGTGGGAGATTCAGCAATGATTATTATATTGAGTATCATGCAGAGATTCCCTCTTACTGCAGATACCCTTCTCTGGCATGTGTGGGGGCAAACGTTACCTGCCATTTTTCAGCCCAGGACTTGGTGTTGTCCAGGCAGGGTGATGTAATGCACACAGTACGGGACTTCAGTATTTGAGGCAGCAAGACTAGCATGAAACACTGCAGACATTAGCAAACATTCAAACTTCTATCTTTATGATAGAGGGAAGGTTGTCAACCAAGATAGTTGGGCCTAGGACATTATCCTGGAGGAACTCCTGCAGTGAAATTCCATTCTTCACTGCATTTCAATATCTTTGTCTGCATCATCAAATCCATCCAAGAGCACTCTGATATTGGAGCCTGTCTGATCAGCATTGGGTAGAGAGGGTAGAAGAGAACTTTGCCGGAGTTTACCGGCGAAGTAAAGAATGATAGGCAAGTTATAATATACCAGAAATGGGCAGGTTCAGCACATTAGCTCTAAATTTCTTACATTTCAAGTATGTTTGAGTCACCTCACCCCTCACTAATATTGCAACTTACAGATCCATGCCCCACTCATTACAGTCATCTCTTACAATATCTCTTACTGTAATCTAATCTGTTTGATGATTTTCAATTCCTCAAGTTCAGAAGTGGTCAAGCATTCAATCATGTTGTCACATACTTTACAAATTCCTGTCCAAATCCCTTCATCTTGTTACATTTCTCCCCTTTAGAATCATAGAGATGTACAGCATGGAAACAGACCCTTCGGTCCAACCTGTCCATGCTGACCAGATATCCCAATCTAGTCCCACCTGTCAGCACCCGGCCGATATCCCTCCAAACCCTTCCTGTTCATATACCCATCCAGATGCCTTTTAAATTTTGCAATTATACTTACCTCCACCACATCCTCTGGCAGCTTATTCCATAGATGTATCACCCTCTGAATGAAAACGTTGCCTCTTAGGTCCCTTTTATATCTTCCCCTCTCATCCTAAACCTATGCCCTCTACTTCTAGACTCCCCCACCACAGGGAAAAACCTTGTCTATTCATCCTATCCATGTCCCTCATGATTTTTTAAACCTCTATAAGGTCACCCCTCAGCCTTCGACGCTCCAGGGAAAACAGCCCTAGCCTTTTCAGCCTCTCCCTGTAGCTCAAATCCTCCAACCCTGGCAACATCCTTGTAAATCTTTTCTGAACCCTTTCAGGTTTCCCAACATCCTTCCAATAGAAAGGAGACCAGAATTGCACGCAATATTCCAATAATGGCCTAACCAATGTCCTGTACAGCCGCAACATGACCTCCCAACTCCTGTACTCAATACTCTGACCAATAAAGGAAAGCATACCAAACACCTCCTTCACTATTCTATCTACCTGTGAGTCCACTTTCAAGGAGCTATGAACCTGCACTCCAAGATCTCTTTGTTCAGCAACACTCCCTAAGACACTACATTAAGTCCTGGTCTGATTTGCTTTTCCAAAATCCATCACCTCGCATTTATCTAAACGAAACTCCATCTGCGACCCCTCAGCCCATTGGCCCACCTGATCAAGATCCTGTTGTAATCTGAGGTAACCTTCTTCGCTATCAAATACAGCTCCAATTTTGGTGTCACCTGCAAACTAACTAACTGTACCTCTTATGCTCACATCCAAATCATTTATATAAATGAACAAACGTAGTAGACCCAGCACCGATCCTTGTGGTTTATTTGAAACAAAACACAATTCTCAGCACTGTACTGTGCCACCTCCGTTCCTACACCTGCTCCACCCAACTCTTAACATGAAATGCCTGGAGATATTTTGCTAAGCTGGTTGTTGCACAAGTGATACATTGCAGCAATACCTGTGATTTAATACTTTTGTTGTTTAATGAAAAAGTCAAGTAATTCTCAATTTAGGTAGTCATTGTTTGCAATTGTCAAATTTTCAAAGACTGCTCAGTGCTGATAATCTCTTGTAGAAGTAGCCAAGTTTAAAACTAATGCAATTTTTTTCAGAGGAAGCTCATTTCATTACTGAGCTGAATCAGAAAGCTGTAGACACTTGGACACAAAATTTGAGTTAACTCTCCAGTGCATAATAAAGAGTACTGTAAAATCAAAGACCTGCAGAAGATGGCTATCCAGGCCACAGTGTTTGTATCACCTTCAATCGGTTTAATTAGTTTAAAATTATTCTCCTCTCCTCCCCCCCCTGCCCCACCCATCCCTTAACGTATCAACTTATTTAGATACATTAAATACGTATCTAATGCCCATTTGAACCTGTCTCCATCACACTTTCAGACAGTGCATTACACACATCTCACATTTACTTATTTTGCAAAAGATGCTGCTTTTAGAATGAGGAATTAATCAAAGACCCCCAGATGTGCTTTCCAAGGCAGGTGTGAAAAGTCCCGTCGTAGTCTCTTCAGTGTCCAGGCCAATATTAGCATGCAAGGACCACTTTGCTGTCTGTGAGACTTTACTGTGCAACCTACATTACAAAACTGACAAAAAATTTTGAAATACTTAATTGGCTGCAAATAGTTTTGAGGCATTATGAAAGATAATATGTATACAAATCTAAATCAATAAGGACTCATCCCTTGTGAGTGGTGGAGTGGTAGTGACCCTACGTCTGGATCAGAATACATGTGTCCAAGACTCACCATCCCTAAAGGTGTGCTTTAATAGCTTGATTTAAAAAGTCTATAAACATGAATCTTCTTTTCTTTTACCTTTGAAAATCCTGTTAAGGCGAGACCATTAGTGATGTTGCCTTTACCACAACCTTTCAAAAATGTTATTTGCCAGCTTGCAATAATCCTTTCATCGTGACATGCTGTATCCATTTTATAGGTTCATGCAAATCACATCTTAAGGCACTTGGTTTTAAGCCGCAATCATTAAGTAAAAAAACTCACAGGGACCTCTTTTAAACAACTTCATTGGCAACTACTTCTCTTAGTAACGTAACTACACTTGTAGTTATTTGGCAAAGGGTTGCTTTAAAATATTCAATTTTTGAGATCACAACGTTGTTGGCATTGAGACTTGTCACCAGAAAATGGCTGTTTATGTTCCCATGTTGTCAATAATAGAATAAAAGAGGAATGTGGATGAACATTTGAAGCTAAGAATACTACACAGTGATGGGAATACAGCCACAAGTATGTGGGCTGGGGTTGGATTAATTCTGGTTAGAGTGGTGCAGATGAAGGGCTCCTGCCCAAAATATCGATTTTCCTGCTCCTGGGATGCTACCTGACCTGCTGTGCTTTTCCAACACCGCTTTAATCTTGACTCTGATCTCCAGCATCTGCAGTCCTCACTTTCGCTTTGGATTTATTCTGGTGTTACTCAACAAAGTGTCAACACGGGCAGAAGGGTCAGATGACCTCTCTCTGTGTTTTAACCCGATTTAGAAGGTTATAAATAACTGCAGAGTAAATCGTTTAGCATTAGCATTATTAGCAGGATTAGCATTGTTCTGACATTGATAGGGTCCTAGAATTTTTACAGCATGGAAAGAAACCCTTTAATTGTGAGCACATCGATCTATTCCAATCTCATTTTCCAGCACTTAGGCAGTAGCTTTGTAGCTTTAAGAACTACTTAAAATGTCTTGAAACATTTTAAGTAGTTCTTAAAATGTCTCAAGAGTTCCCACCTCCACCAACCTTTCAGGCAGTAATTCAAATCCCCACTAGGCCTCATGCCCATTGTGTTGAAACTGTCTCTCCTGATTAATGATGCCCCAATGGTAAAACATTTCTCCCTAAATCCAGTGTAAGATTAAAATAAAAAGGATTAAAAAACATCCAGGGTTGCGCTGTTTATAGTACAATGCAACTGGTGTTACAAACAAGGCAGATGAACTGAGGGCACAAATATACACAGACAGCACGACGTTTTTACTATAACAAAAATTGGTTAAAGGAGGAAAAAACTGGCAGCTTATAACATGCAGAAATTTCAGGCAGGGTAGAGTGAGTGACAAAACAGGAAGGGATTAGCATTATTGGTTAAAAAAAATCAATTACAGTTGTGAAAACAGATGATATACTAAATGAGTTAACAAATGAGGTTTTATGGGTTGAACGTAGGAATAAAAAAGATGCAGTCACACAACTAGTAGTATACTACAGACCCCCAAATAGGAAAAGGGAGATAGAAGATCACATATGTAAGTAAATCTCTGCCTACAGAAATAAGAGGAGACTTTAACTATCCCAATATCAACTGGGTTTCAAACAAAGGGTGAAAAGTTCATCTCCCGTGTCTTGGAATTTTTTTTTAAACAATATTTGACAAGCCCAAAGACAGGAGATGCAATTCTGGATTTAGTTTTGGGAAATGAAGATGGGCAAGTGGGTGAAGTGATAGTGGACGACCAAATTGAGAATCGTGATACAATTTGGTTAGATTTAGTATAATTATGGAAAATAAGAGCTAAATCAGGAATAAAATGTTTTAGACTGGGTAAAGACAAATTTTACAAAACTGAAGTGATTTAGCAATCTTGTCCAGTTCACCCCAACCAAAGGATAAATTAATGGTAAACCTCTGGGAGGCACTAAAACATGAGAACCTTCGGACACAAAACTGTCATGTTCTCTCCAAAAATAAGAAGGTACTTCCAAATCTAGACTCTAATGGCTTCTAGAAAAATATACAGGGAAGATTAATAAAAAAGAAAGCTTGTGATAGTCACAAAAAAATCAACTTAAAAAGAAATAAAGGAAATCAAAGACAGGGCATGAAAAAAATATTAGCAAGCAAGATAAAGGAAAATCCAAAAGGTGTTTCACTAGTATGTAAAGAGCAAAAGTGTTTTCAAGGAAAGTGGGACCTATCAGAGATGAAGAAGGGAACTTGTATGGAAATGCAGTGGATATGGGAAGATTTCAAATGAATTTTTCATCTCCATATTCACAACGGGACGGGATGATATGATATAGTAAACAGAGAGGTGCAGTGTGAAATACTGGACAAAAATAATCAGGAAAGGAAGTGTTAGAGGAGTTGGAATTCTTGGAAGTGGATTGTTTCCTCAGATGCTGAAGGAGGTCAGGGAGGAAATAGCAGATGCTCTGAGGATTATTATCCAATTTTCACTAGATTTAGGCAAGGAGCCAGAGGATTGGAGGAACGCAAATATGGTTCTGTTGTTTAAAAAGGATACAAAGAAAATGTGAGTAAATTGTTAGAATCAATCACGGGAAATCAGATAAACTGTCACTTAGAAAAGCATGGACTAGTCAGGGATAGTCAGCATAGCTTTATTAAGGGAAGGTCATGCCTTATTACTGCAGGTTACAACGGGATCTTAAATCAGATGGGCTAATGGGCTGAGGAGTGATAGATGGAGTTTAATTTAGATGGAGTTTAATTTAGATAAATGTGAGGTGCTGCATTTTGGGAAAGCAAATCAGACCTGGACTTATACACTTAATGGTAAGGTCCCAGAGAATGTTGCTGAACAAAGAGACCTTGGAGTGCAGGTTCATAGCTTCTTGAAAGTAGTCACAGATAGATAGGATAGTGAAGAAGGCGTTTGGTATGCATTCCTTTATTGGTCAGTCCATTGAGTATACAAGTTGGGAAGTAGTGTTGCAGCTGTACACGACATTGATTAGGCCATTTTTGGAATATTGCAAACAATTCTGATCTTCCTAAAGGGAATATGTTGTGAAACTTGAAAGAGTTCAGAAAAGATTTACAAGGATGTTGCCAGAGTTGGAGGATTTGAGCTATAAGGAGAGGCTGAACAGGCTGGGGCTGTTTCCCTGGAGCGCCAGAGGCTGAGGGGTGACCTTATAGAGGTTTATACAATCATGATGGGCATGGATAGGATAAACAGACAAGTGTGGGGGAGTCTAAAACTGGAGGGCATAGGTTCAGGTGAGAGGGGAAAGATATAAAAGAGACCTAAAGGGCAACTTTTTCATGCAGAGGGTGGTACATGAATGGAATGAGCTGCCAGAGGAACTGCAGGAGGCTGGTACAATTACAACATTTAAAAGGCATCTGGATGAGTATATGAATAGGAAGGGTTTAGAGGGGTATGTGCCAAGTGCTGCAAATAGGACTAGATTAGGTTAGGATATCAGGTCGGCCATGAGTTGGACCGAAGGATCTGTTTCTAATGCTATGTATCTTTTAGATGAGATTACATTCCAGCGTGGAAACAGGCCCTTCGGCCCAACAAGTCCACACCGACCCGCTGAAGCGCAACCCACCCATAGCCCTACATTTACCCCTTACCTAACACTACGAGTAATTTCGCATGGCCAATTCACTTGATCTGCACATCTTTGGACTGTGGGAGGAAACCGGAGCACCCGGAGGAAACCTACGCAGACACGGGGAGAACATGCAAACTCCACACACTCAGTCGCCTGAGGCGGGAATTGAACACGGGTCTCAGGCGCTGTGAGGTAGCAGTGCTAACCACTGTGCCACCGTGCCGACGTATCTCTATGACTCTATAAATTTGAGGAAGTGACAAGGAGGATCAATGAGTGTAGTGCAGGGCATGTTGTCTACATGGATTTTAGTAAGGCATTTGACAAGGTCACACATGGCAGACCAGTCAAAAAAAGTAAAAGCCCATGGAATACAAGATAACGATCAAATTTGGACCAAAGTTGGCTTAGTAACAGGAAACAATGAGTCATGGTCGATGACTGCCCTTGTAAATGGAAAGCTGATTCAAATGATTTTCCACAGGGCTCGGTGTTGGAATCCCCATTGTTGTTTATATATTAACAATTTGGACTGAACATGTTGGACAGTTAGGAAATTTGTAGATGACAAGAATTAGCCATGTAGTGGGTAATGTAGAGAACAGGTGTAAGCTCCAAGATGATGGGTTGGTGGAGTGGGCAGGTGAGCGATAAGTGGAGCTCAGTTCTGATATGTGTAAGGTAATGCATCGAGGGAAGTCAAACAGTTAAAGGGAATTCACAATAAACAGGAATATACTGAGAGGGATAGATGAAGTGAGAGATCTCAGCATGCAAGTGCACAGCTCCCAAAGACAGCAGTAGGTATAGATAAGGTAATAAAGGCAGCAAATGGAATGCTTTCCTTCATTGGCAGAGGTACAGAATACAAAAATAGGGATACAATGATGAAACTGTACAAGACGGTGATGAGGCCACAGCTGCAATATTGTATGCAGTTCCGGTCACCACACTACAGAAAGGACGCAATTGCCTTGGAGAGAGGGCAGGGATTTACTAGAATGTTGCCTGGGCTGGAGAACAGTAGCTGCAAGGAGAGATTGGAGAGATGAATAGATTCCTTACAGTGTGGAAACAGGCCCTTCAGCCCAACAAGTCCACACCAACCCTCTGAAGAGCAACCCACTCATTCCCCTACATTTACCCACGACTAATCCACCTTAACAGTATGGGCAATTTAGCATGGCCAATTCACCTGACCTGCACATCTTTGGACTGTGGGAGGAAACCAGAGCACCCAGGAGGAAACCCAAGCAGACACGGGGAGAATGTGCAAACTCCACACAGACAGTTGCCCGAGCTGGGAATCGAATCGGGTCCCTGGCGCTGTGAGGCAGCAGTGCTAACCACTGAGCCACCGTACTCCCAAAGATTGGTGTTGTTTTCCTTGGAACAGAAAGGCTGAGGGGCAACATGATAGAGATATACAAAATTGCGAGGGGTAGAAATAGAGTAGACAGGAGAAACTTGTTTCACTTGGCAGAGAATTCAAAAGCCATAGTTTTGTAAGATCATGTCAACAAATTTGATTGAATTTTCAAAAAAGATAACTTGGTATGTAGATGGGGGTGGTGCAGAAATATTGATGAGATGGACTTCAGTAAGGTTTTTGATAAGTTATTGAAAGGCAGCCTGCTTAAAAAGCTATCAGCCTACGGGGATCCAAGGCAACTTCACAACTTGGATTCAAAATTTGCTTAACAGCAGGAAGCAAGGGTATTTTTTGTGACTGGAAGCCTGTGTCCACTGGCATAGCACAACACACCACCCTTTGCATGAAAAAGTTGCCCCGAGGTCCCTTTTATATCTTTCCCCTCTCACCCTAAACCTATGCCCTCTGGTTCTGGATTCCCCCAATTCAGGGATAAGATCTTGTCTAATTATCTTATCTGTGCCCTACATGATTTTATAAACCTCTATAAAGGTCACCCCTCAGCCTCTGAAGCTCCAGGGAAAAGAGCCCCAGTTTTGAGGTTGACTGCTTAAAAGGCATCCCTCGGAACTCAGACTTTATCGCAGTTACAATTTTAAAAAAACACAAAGATCTCAAGCCCTCAATTCCCTCACACGCTGCTTATGGGCCATCCAGCTCATACACCCTTCATAATCCTCTATCTCTCATGACTCCTAATAACTTTCATGCCATCCCATGGTCCATTTCTTTATAGTCCCACGTCAATTTAGCACCAAATCATGTCTCCATCAAGTCTTTACCCTTACTCTCTCCATACCAATTCACCTAGTGTCCACCATGTAAAGACCTTAGCAACCAGGCAGAAATCAAATACAGACCACTATAAAAACTCATTAATAAAAGCCAATTCAACACATTTGAATCTCATCAAGTACAGAATTCCAGACCCAGAACCTGAAGCATTGCCCTCCTCCCTCAAAATAGTCTTACAAATAAACTGTGCTCGTGCCATTCAGTGCTACCTGAGCTCAAACTCAATGGATAAGTCTTTATTGTTTTGAAAATGAATAAGTAAGTATCAGGACTGAATACATGCTTCAGTAAAAGATTCAACTTGTAACTGAGTGAGGTCACATTATCATTTTAACTTACTCCCCAAGTCTCCCAAAAATAGTTCTTGTTAAACAGTCATTTGAAAAAAAAAAGAACATTTGAATAGGTTTATGAAGTACTTGTTAATTTGCATTTAGCAGTGACTAAATTTGGTACATGCTAAAAAATAAAATCAAAGTTTAACCTTTTAAAGTTCATTTCTAAAATACACGATGCCTTAGATCTACTTTCAAATCAAAAAAAGTGTACTTGATTACCTAAGCCCTGTACTCATACCATGTGACTAAGACACGGGCGGCACGGTGGCACAGTGGTTAGCACTGCTGCCTCACAGCGCCAGAGACCCGGGTTTCAATTCCCACTCAGGCGACTGACTGTGTGGAGTTTGCACATTCTCCCCGTGTCTGCGTGGGTTTCCTCCGGGTGCTCCGGTTTCCTCCCACAGTCACAAAGATGTGCGGGTCAGGTGAATTGGCCATGCTAAATTAAAAGGGGTAAATGTAGGGGTATGGGTGGGTTGCACTTCGGAGGGTCGGTGTGGACTTGTTGGGCCAAAGGGCCTGTTTCCACACTGTAAGTAATCTAATCTAAAACTGTGGCTCAACATTCTGGTCTCAATTGGGGGAAGTGGGCACATGTGGAATCTCATGTCATAGGTCAGTCGTTGTGCCATTTTGCCTGCAGCATTCTGCTCCTCGGTCATTTTCCTCAAGGTAGGGTGGGTGGGTGGCATGGATGCCTTCCTGCAAACAATGGTAGCCAATAAAAAAAAACTTTAAAAGGCCCATTAAAGTCAGATTGTCAACATATGATAATGCAGCTGCTAAGGCAATTTTTTTTTTAAATCAGGCAGTAGGCACTTTTAAAAAAAAAATGGAGTGGCCTTCTCTCTTTCCTGAAAAGGACATGTGCTGCTTTTTTAATGCTGAAAGTAGTTTGCAGAGGTCACTGGAAAGTTTGCCCAACCTCTGGTCACTAATTTGCTAATTTCTGGAAAATCAGTGGGAGTTTCTGACCCCTGATAAAAATCAGCGGGAAACACAATTTGCCTCTGACCTCTAACATGTAAAGTAACTAATAATATGGTCTTGCCTCAAATATCAACTATTCTATCACTCTCCGATTATTTTATCTGTCGTAATTCGCAATGCAAAACGTGGGAGATTAATAATATTGAACAATTCTAGGACTATCACACATATGCAGAAGTTGTCCAGATGGGCGGGCTTGAGGCCAGAGCTGTTGAGTTTGAAAATGGAACCAATGAACTGCTTCTTGCTACCAAGGCAGATAGCTCACATGAGCAAACTCCTCAACCTTGCAAATCTGTCTCATCTGACCCAAGTTTCACTTCACTATGGTGGGCATAGGGTCCATCTGGGCCTGCTGTCCCCAGAAGAGCAGTATTAAGGTGAGCCAATTGAAAGGCGGCACGATGGCCCAGTGGTTAGCTAGCACTGCTGCCTCACAGCGCCAGGGACCCGGATTCGATTCCAGCCTTGGATGATTGTGTGGCGTTTGCACATTCTCCCAGTGTCTGCATGGGTTTCCTCCGGGTGTTCCAGTTTCCTCCCACAATCCAATGATGTGCAGGTATGGTGAACTGACCATGCTACATTGCCAGGAGTGTTCGGGGATTTGTAGGTTAGGTGCATTAGTCAGGAAAAATATAAGATGGTAGGGGAATAGGTGTGGGTGGGTTGCTTTCGGAGAATCGAAGTGGACTTGTTTCAGAGAACACCTCTGGGACACCCGCACCAACCAACCCAACCACCCCGTGGCTGAACCCTTTAACTCCCCCTCCCAAGGACATGCAGGTCCTTGGCCTCCTCCATCGCCAGACCATGGCAACACGATTCCTGAAGAAGGGCTTATGCCCGAAACGTCGATTCTCCTGCTCCTTTGATGCTGCCTGACCTGCTGCGCTTTTCCAGCAACACATTTTTCAGTTCTGATCTCCAGCATCTGCAGTCCTCACTATCTCCTTGTTGGGCTGAAGGGCCTGTTTCCACACTGTAGGGATTCTAAGGCCAGTCTTGCTAATCTGAGAATTCACTTCAGTAGTTTGCTTGTATTTTCAGCCCTCAGATCTCTCTTACCAACTCATGCTTTCCACCCCGTATGTCAACTCAAGATACTTCCATGCCTGTTCTCCAAGTACACACACAGCACAGAACTAATGAACCTCATAAACCAAAAGAGAAAATGCTGGAAAATCTCAGCAAGTCTGGCAGCATCTGTAAGGAGAGAAAAGATCTGACGTTTCGAGTTTAACTACCCTTTGTCAAAGCAGCTTTGACAAAGGGTCAGTTAGACTCGAAATGTCAGCTCTTTTCTCTCCTTACAGATGCTGCCAGACCTTCTGAGATTTTCCAGCATTTTCTCTTTTGGTTTCAGATTCCAGCATCTGCAGTAATTTGCTTTTAATGAGCCTCATACTTAGAATGGTACTTGTGGAAGGGCTTAGAAACATCCATTCATGATTTTATTTTTTTAAAAAGCTGTTGAAACAACCACACCTTTAAAGCTTCAATATTGAAGTTTTAAGAACTTAACTCCTCTTGAATTTTGTGCAACTCAAAATTGTTAATAGCTCATAAAAAAGTCATAACATCAAAAAGATATTCATCAAGCAAAATTTTCCCTTCTGCACCTGCGTCAACAAAATTGATTCTTGCAATGGAAGTCTGGACAAGTCTTAATGAATGTGATCTCTATCAAGGGCTTTGTATTTTCTGTAGACTTAAATCAGATAAAAGTCAAAAAGAGGGAGTTTTTAAGATTGCATCCCAGGCCATTTCTTTGTTTATATGCTGAATGTCTCTCCAACAAAAAAGGGATGTGGGTGATAACACTAAAGAACGTTTTGAAAATAATTACAACAAACCAAGTTGGGTTTCTTTTAAACAAAGGTAGGACAAAGCTTTTTTTTAAAAAAGTATTATTTTATCAGGGTGCTGCTATAAATCAAATTGCCTATTTTCTTGGAATGGAAGGATAACTAATTCAAATTAAATGGTTGAGAAAGAAAATGTCAGATCACATACAGCACAAATGAGAGATTTTCAAGTCGAAAATAAGTGATATAGGTTAAAAGGTATTCCAAATAGGATTCTGAGGAATTCCTTCAAGAGATGGACTTCCACAGTATATGTAATTTTTAAAAAGAAAACTCAAAAGGGATAGGGAAAGGAAATTCAAAAGAAATTATGGTCAAGCGTAAAAGCCTTGAGCATAAACTAAAGAGATATTAGGAATAATACAAAAGAAAATTCAGGAAAAATGGGAAGTCCCAAGAACATCTTGTACACCTCAATAACCTTATTGAATTCTTTGAAAAGGTGACGAAGGAGGTTGATGAGGGGAAAGTGGTAGATGTGGTATATATGGAACATCGAGGGCCAAAGGGCCTGTACTGCGCTGTATTCTTCTATAACATTTTTTATTAAATTCACAGTGGAATATGGAAGTCACTGGCTGATTGTTCTGGGATTCCTTGATGCCACCCTCCATCAAATATGGCCTTGTGGTTAAGGGCAGTCACTTTCACCTCACCTCTGGAAGTCAGCTCTTTTATCCAAGGCCGTAATGTGGGTAGAAGCTGAGTGGCCATGGGGGAGCCCAAACTGAGCTATAACCTGCTCATTGGCGCTAAGTGTTACCTGATAGCACGATAATTGGCCAAGTTGGATTTGTTCTGCCTTTTGTGTACAGAACATACTTGAACATTTTTCCACATTGTTGGGTAGATACCAGTGTTAGTGCTTTGTTGTTGGAACATCTTAGCTAGGGGCGCACCAAGCTCTAGAGCACAGGATTTCAGTATTATTACTGCAATTTGCAGTGTCTTGTGCTTGCCACCAATTTCTGATGTCATGTCAAGTGACCTGAATTGGCTGGAGACTGGAATCTGTGATGCTGAGGATCACTGTGGGAGGCTAAGATGGATCATGTACTCAGCATCCCACACTCAAGATTGTTGTAAATGCTCTAGCCTTATCCTTAGCATGATCTTCTGGGATCCCCATCATCGAGGATGGAGATATTTGTGAAGTTTCCTTCAATAAGGAGTTGTTGTTTAATCAGCCACCACCATTCATGTTTGGATGTGGCAAGACTGCATTGCTTATGTCTGATCCCTTGTTTGTCGAAAGAGACCTGGGAGTGCAGGTTCATAGTTCCTTGAATGTGGAGTCACAGGTGGATAGGATAGTGAAGAAGGTGGTTCCTTTATTGGTCAGAGCACTGAGTACAGGTGTTGGGAGGTCATGTTGCAGCTGTACAGGACGTTGCTTAGGCCACTTTTGGAATATTATATGCAATTCTGGTCTCCCTTCTATCGAAAGGATGAAAGAAAGGGTTCAGAACTTGAAAGGGTTCAGAAATGATTTGCAAGGATATTGCCAGGGTTGGAGGATTTCAGCTATAGGGAGAGTCTGAATAGGCTGGAGCTGTTTTCCCTGGAGCATCGGAGGCTGATCTTATCCAGGTTTGTAAAATCAAGAGGGGCATGAATAGGATAAATAGACAAGGCCTTTTCCCTGGGGTGGGTGGGGGGGGGGGGGAGTCCAGAACTAGAGGGTATAAGTTTAGGTTGAGAGGGGAAACATTTAAAAGGGACCTAAAGGGCAACTGGTGCGTGCATCGAATGAGCTGCCAGAGGCAGTGGTGGAGGCTGATACATTTACAATATTTAAAAGGCATCTGGATGGATATACAAATAGGAAGGGTTTAGGGGGATATGGGCAAAGTGGGGGCAAATGGGATTAGATTAAGTTTAAAAAATCACAACACCAGGTAATAGTCCAACAGGTTTAATTGGAAGCACACTAGCTTTCGGGGCATCATTCCTTCATCAGGTGGTAGTGGATGGCTCCACAACCACCTGATGAAGGAGCGTCGCTCTGAAAGCTAGTGTACTTCTAATTAAATCTGTTGGACTATAACCTGGTGTTGTGTGATTTTTAACTTTGTACACCCTAGTCCAACACCGGCATTAGATTAGGTTAGGATATCTGGTCGGCATGGACGAGTTGGACCAAAGGGTCTGTTTTTGTGTTGTACATCCTTATGACTCTATGAATTGTAGAACTCGGTCTGTCTCAGTTGCTGTATAGCATGGAAGTAGTCCTGTTTTGTAGATTCACGAGGTTGACACGCCATTTTTAGGTATGTTTAGTCCTGCTTGTGGTATGCCAGGATTGATCTCCTAGATTTGATAGTAATGTGGTTTGGAGTTGCTAGATTTGCTCAAAAGTCTATCTCAATAATAACAGTAATGGCACCACACCACACATGGAGGCTATTGTTGATGTGAAGTTAGGAGTTTGTTTCTGAGGAGTGTTCATAATTTGTTCAATAATTTGTCCTGTTATTGGGAAAGATACAGATGGTGATGGCATTGCCTTGGACAGAGTGTAGAAGGTGGCACTGTGGCCCAGTGGTTAGCATGTTTGCCTCACAGTGCCTGCGACCTGGGTTTGATTCAAGCCTCAGGAGACTGTGTGCAGTTTGCACATTATCCCTGCGTCTGCGTGGGTTTCCTCCGGGTGCTCTGGTTTCCTCCCACAGTCCAAAAGATGTATATATTAGGTGAATTGGCCATACTAAATTGCCCATAGTGTTCGGGATGTGTAGATTAGGTGCATCATTCAAGGGAAATGTAAGGTAATAGGGTAGGGAATGAGTCTGAGTGGGGTACTCTTTGGAGGGTCGCTGTGGACTTGTTAGACCAAATGGCCTGTTTCCACGCTGTAGGGATTCAATGATAATCCAATGAGTTTGACTGTCAGGCTGTTCCTTGAGTAATCTGAGACAGTTCTCACAATTTTTTTTCTTGAGCCCTCAGGTGTTGCAAGGTGGTCCTTGCAGGTCAAGTCTGCCATTGTCATTTCCAGTGGTATGTCGGGTTTCATTCCCATTTTGAGACTTTTTAAAACAATTGAATGGCCATTTGAGAGGGCAGTTAAGAGTTAAACACTTTGCTATGGTTCTAAGAGCTACATGTAGACTAGACCAGGTAATGGCAACAATTTTCCTTCCCTGAAGGCTAGTTGGCCCTTTACAACATGGTCATCATTAGAGTTGTAACTCCAGATTTTTATTTACTTCAAATTCCATTAAATTGTAGAAGTGGGAATTGAACAGGAGTCCCTAAAACATTACCTGGGTCTCTGGATTACTAGTTCAATGTCACTATGCCATCATCACTTCCGTATGAAAGATTCAAGATTCTGCAACTTTTATTGAAATCCTTGTCGACATTTATTCCTCAACCAACACTGCGTGAGAACAATTGCATGGCTGTTCATTTCCTTCTTGTAACAATGTTTATTTTTGCAAAATAGCTGCTGCATTTGCCTGTTTAACAACACTGTCTGTACTACAGAAATATTTCATTGACTTTTAACGTAAATTACTAGACAAATCCTAGATTTTTTTTCTTAGTACGATGATGCTCGCACTGAGAACTAGGAAAATATTTGTCTTAGTTCAGCTGAGACATTAAACTATGCAGAGGCTTCTCTGGTGAATGCAGAAGATTCCACATCATGATTTTGAAGAGCAGGGGACTTATCCCCATCAATATTTTTCACTCAACATCATATTATCAATTTACTACATATAGGAGCTGACTGTGCTTAAATTGGCTTCTTGTTTCCAAATTACTCCAATTATGAATGCTTCAAAGTTACTTCATTAGTTTAACATACTTTGAGACACTGGGAAAGGTACTAATAATGTTTGCTTTTCTTCCCTTCATCTCATCTTAACATTTTGATAAATGTCAAATCTAACTGAATTTCTGCTATAATTACATCTATAAACGGATGATTAAATTTTGGCATGAATAGTATGAATAACATAAGCTAGCCAAATTTTCACATCCTATTAATACTGTGCACATTTATTAATGCTGGTATATATTTTAGAACAGTCAACTAACAAATCACAAGCAGGAAACAATTTGAGTCACTGTCAGGACTCACTGTATATGGTCTGGATGGTGCTTCAGAAGTTGAGGTTCCATTTTGTATCATTTTACAGGAGTGTGAATACCTGGATACAATGAGATGGGCAGCATAGTGCTCAGCGGTTAGCACTGCTGCCTCACAGCGTCAGGGACTTTGGTTTGCTTTCAGCCTCAGGTGACTGTGTGTGTGGAAGTCTGCACACATTTCCTTTGGGTGCTCTGGGTTCCTCCCACATCCAAAGAGTGCAGGTTAGGTGGATTGGCCATGTTAAACTTCCCTTTAGAGTCCAGGGATGTGCAGGCTAGGCAGATTAACCATGGGAAAGGATTAGAGGTTTAGGATAAAGGGGTGGGTCTGATGCTCTTCAGGAGGGGCAGTGTGGACTTGATGGACCGAATGGCCTGTTTCCACACTGTAGGATTTTTATACAAGTGGATAAATTATTTTGTTGATTGTTTTGCTGTCTGGAGGCAATTGCTGTTTGTGATGTGACTTGCACTGTGCCAAACCTTTTATTGAAGTAATTATTACAGTGCCGAATCTTTATTATTGAGACAATGTACATGATCCTGTTGTTACTTGTTCAGTATGTAAATTACCCAGATATAATATTTCTCCACACCCTCATGGTGGTTTGTATGGCATAAGAATGCATGTGACAAGAATCTGAGTGCTAGAAATTTCAGCATAAAAGATGGTGATTTGCCCATCACTGGGCCAATTCTTCAAAAAGAACTGTTTTACTTAAACAACTAATAGCTATTTTTGCATAACTTTTAAATCATTTTTCTATTTCACATTAATTTATTCTTAATATATAATGTTAATTTTAATAATATTATTCTAAATAGATATCATGACATTTATTTCTAAGCCATTCGTGTTAATATTTTCCTGATTCCATATCCTTTCAGAACATCATAAACGTCTGGCTTCCTCACTTGTCTTATTGGTTATCTTGAAATTATATTTCCTTTTTGTTAATAGCTTACCAACCAGTGGAAACAATCATTTTCTGTTGGCCATCTCAAAAGTCTTCATTATTTTGCAAACCTTTATTGGATTCTTTCATTTTGCCAAGAAAGAACTCTCAATTCCATCAATTCATAAAAGTAGCCTAAGGTTATCCATAACTTCTGGCTTGTCATTTTCCCCTCTATCACAGATGTAAAATTTCTGCTTCGTGGGAATTGTTGCCATTACCAAAGATTTGATAAAGGTTTGATAAGATATGGCTTGCATCTTCTACTTTCTTCTTCCCACCTGCTTCAGACTTCTGAAATGTATACCATCCAGACCTTTGCCAATGATAGTTGCATTTTTTTCCCCAAATATGATGTCCTGTTGAACATGCATCGCCCAGAATGTTTTGTTCACCTTTGAGGTATTCAACAGCCCCATCTTCACCTCTTCCTGTCAAAACTGAATCAAAGTCTATATTTAGCAGCTTACCTGACACCTTTTGAAATGAGTAAAGATTTTGTAAATTTTACTTGATGTCAATTGTTGCAACCTAAGTAAACTGTACTTAAAACTGGAGTCAATGGGAATCAGAGAAACATTTGTTGGAGTCATACTAGCAAATAGTAAGATGGCTGTGCTTGTTGGAAGTCAGCCATCTCAGCTCCAGGATATCTCTGCAAGAGTTCCTAAGGCAGTGTCCTAGATCCAACCATCTTCAATTACTTCATCAATGACCTTCCTTCCATCATTAGGTCACAAATGGAGATGTTCGCTGATGACTGCACAATGTTCAAAACCATTCATGACTCCTTAGATACTGAAGCAGTTCATGTCAAACACAAGCCTTGGATTGAAAACATTTGCAATACACAAACCATGTCCAAGAAGAGACAATCTAATTACCATCCCTTGACATTCAATGACCTTACCAGCACAGAAATCCCCCATTATCAATATCATGGGGTTTGCTGTTGACCAGAAATTGAACTGGACCAGCTAAAACCGTGGCTATAAGAGTCGGTCAGAGGATAGGCATCTGCAGAAAGTATTTCACCTCCAACTCCACTATCTACAAGGCACGAGTCAGGTGTATGATGGAATACACCCTACTTGCAACTCCAACAATATTCTGACACCACTCAGGACAAACAGCCCACTTTATTGACACAACATCCACAAATATTTATTCTCATCACCACCAAGCTCAGTATCAGCTATTTCTCATCTACAAGATACACTGCAGAAATTCATTAAGGCTACTTAGACAGCACCTTCTAGATGGTAACGGTTGTAGGTTTAGAAGAATAAGCAAATACATGGGAACACCATAACGTGAAAGTTCCCCTCCAAGCTACTCAGCATCCTGACTTGGAAATATATCACTGTTAGTTCAATGTCACTGGGTAAGAATCCAAGGCAATAATGATATTGGGGTCTACTGACTCCGGCAGTTCAAAGAGGCAGCTCACAACCATCTTTAAAGGGATGGACAATAAGAGTGCTGGCTTAGCCAGAAATGTCCACATCCCATGAATGAAGAAAATAAATCCACCTGAAGTGGCAAAGGAGGCTCCACTTCAATGAATTAAAGATAGCCATCCAAGAAGAAAAACAGATAGCCCCTCCAAAACGGAAAAAAAAAGACAGGCACCTCTCAGTACTGCATTGATGTGTCAAACCGTATATGATCAAGAGTGCAATCAGACTTGGCTTCTGACTCTTCAGCAAGAGCATTAGCGACTGAACCAACTGAACTACCGCTTAACATTGAACACACTGACCATAAACATGAAGATACCAAGACAAGTTGTCACAATCAATTCCCATTTCAATGATGAGTCAGCTAATTATAAAAAAAAGGTGCAGCAAGTGACATCATTAATAGCTAGGATCTCATAACTTCATCACTATCCAGTCATTCTGACTGGAAGACCTTGGATTTGGCATCAGCTGAACCAGTATGGCTCTATAGTATCCCAAAACCAAATATATCATTCACAATTACTACTCAGACTTGCATATGAAGAATGACTGTACAGGGGAAGATAGCAGATGACCCAACCCCAACTGAGACAAAATAAGGACTAGAAAATTCGAACACAATGAGAAATAAGAAAAAGGATTGAAAATTTTGGATTCTGAATTTGCCACACTTCCTGACTAATGGAACATGGGTGTGATATCAATGGCAGCAATATTCACAACTCCTCATCAGGAACAGCAAGATTCTGAAAATTTCACTACTCTTATGTGTTAAAGGTAGGCTTTGGGGAGAAAAGCCAAAAGGAGGTAATTCTGTAGAATCACTAGTGTGATCACCCATAAATCATCATTTAACAGGGGTATGACTGATCACTAATGTGGTTAGTTAAAAGCTAGATTCAGCCCAGTTACTAATTTAGTACCTATCGCAAAATGTTTCTTCCAATAGAATCTTAATTCCTGTTCCAGATTGGGTTAGAAATCAAGATCAAAATAAGTTTCCTCATCTTCACTTCAATCCATTCTAGTGGCATGCCATGTTCATAATCTGAACATCCTTATCATCTGTCAAACCAATTGAAACCCAGCCTTCACAGTCTTAAATAACATTGCACACAGTGGATTCAATACACTTGAACATTTCTACGCCAGTTTGACAATATGCTGAATTTTGCTCCATGCAAAAATCTATCCAAATTTATCAGTTCTCTTCCATCAATATAGAGAAGACATTACTTTAAGGAATTATATTTATACTTTTCCCTGAACCGAATAAGGAAGACTTTTGGTGGACATCCCCTTGGGGGTGACAGCACTGTACTTTTTGTGCAACTATTCTTTGTTTTCATTTGGATTCAATAGCCTATTGGTTAAACTTTGAGAGTCAATAACCAGCACTTTTTTGTAGTAATCCAGCAGTATAATATCATAAAGCACAGAAGATAACCATTTGGTTCATCACAACGGTGCTCCAAAAGACGCTACACAAATTAGTCATACATCTCGGCTCTTTCACAAAGTTAAGCAAATCTTTCATTCAAGTATTTATCCACTCCTTTTGAAAGCAACTACTGTCTCTGGTGCCACAATCTGTTTTTCAGAGAGCGCATTTGAACTCATTAAATCGCCACACTAAAAGTTTCTCACCTTCCCTTCTATACTGCAGCAGTTCAAAAAGACAACTCATCACAACCTTCAAGGGGAGTTCGGGATGGACAATAAATGTTGGCCAGCCAGCTAGTGACACCCACATTCCCCAAATGAGTGAAAATCAAAAGTTAGAAGTAACTACACTTCATAAGTTTTTCATTGACTAGAAAGTGCTTTTGGACATCATGAAATTATGAGAAGTGCTATATAAAAGCAAGTCTCTTTCTGGTTCATTTGTTAATTATCTTATGCAAGGTGATCAAAAATAGCAATAACTCACACTTTTGCCTTTTCTCTTTCTGATGGCAGGATATTTCTCAGACTTGGAAAAGGAAGAAACTGCCTGACGGGCAAGATCATGGAACTACTGGAGTTTATAGTAATAGAATAGTCTGGTAAAAGGGGCAGAAGAGTCAAGTCATTTTCTCATTAGATTGACCTCTTCTCATTATGGCAACAAAACCAGATGCAGGACAGTTATTTGTCAGCCACAGTATTATAAAGGAACAGTTAGTGCTCTTCTTTGACATAGTTTGAATCTCATAAGCACCAAGAATCTCTACCTGTGCCTTCTAATTTCAGACAGCGTTGCCACTACCCAAAAAGTTACCCATTTTAAAACTGAAATCAGGCCATGTTCGCAATGATAGGATACTGTTTTCCTAAGTCCCACTATCCACCATCTTGCCTCTTTTTGCGACCTTCTGTCAAGACCTGGTCATAGCCTGTCACCAGCAAGTCTCCCTATTCTGTCAGCAAAGAGACACAGTGCACATCTCTGGTTTACCATCATAAGGGTCACATTTTCAAGTTGGAGCCAAATTATAGCAGCACAAGGTAAGCTGTCAAGGGATGGAGCAGAAGACTATTCTTTCCTCACAGGGTGCATGATAACTCCACATCAAATTGACAGCAGTCAAAGCAGAACCAAACAGCCACCAAAGGCTACACAGCAATATACATTATGTGCTGGAACTCAGGTCCCAATTAGTCTTGAAACCAATCCAGTTGTTTAAAATCATGTTTGCATATAACACTAACCCCAAAAAAGTACTAGCAGCAACAGATGTTGCCACTAAATTACTTTATTGACCTTACTGAAATATTAGTGGAAAGCATTTAAACCCACTGCTACAAGGAACATATAATTCATCACAGGGAAGAGTAGAAGCACAAATCCAGGGGCAAGAAAGTGACAATATTTGGAGTGTTTGATCTACTATTTTGATTGGAAGTAGAAGCACCAATGGGTTACCCCCAGCCACAAAATACTTGGGCTTTGAAACCAGTAAGGAACATGGTTAGGTTTGATAAGATAAAAGCATCATTTTCATTTCCAGACTAAACAGATGATAAAACAAAAAGAGTGGTATTTGAAAAATCACTTTAGCTTTGCCAAAACACTTCGTGTTCCAAAAGTGGTTACGTGACAAGGTTGTTTTAAATGTTATCAAAAGAACTCCTGGTTTTATGCACGTATGACTGCTGTAAATAGGAGTTACTTATTGAGTAAGGCATTTCTAAATAATTGTTGTTACTTTCTATAAATTCTATGCCTAAGTTATGCCACAATCAAAGGATAAACATTAAATAAAAATACCCAGCTCCATACCAACCAAATAGAGTTCTATAGCAACCTTACACCTTTTTTTTCTGCGGGAAAGTAAAACTAAAACGGGTCAAACATTTGTTTTCACATTTCATACCTTGGGAGGTGAAATTTCCAGCCCTGAAGGAAAGAAGGTGAGATCAGTAGAAGTTGTTTATCTGCTGAAGTTATTGGACAGCCTGATACGAAAGCCCCCCCACGCCTGGGAAAACACACACGCCGAGGCAGGCAGGCACACGATGCAACTTTTCAGCTGCTGCAGCTTTCTAAGTAGCTCGGCTGATTCGATAGGCTTCACACACAACCAAGGCGCACGTCCTAGCCAGAGACAGCCTCACACCAGAAACAGACACTTCAGTTTTTGGGAGCTTTGCTTTCACGGTGAGCTGGCCTGACTGGTTTCGTGAATGACTGATTTGAAAACACAACAGCTTTCTTTTTTTACAGCAAGTTACCTCAGCAGACACCCACGTCATAAGCTGTCTCCACCCATGATTAAACAGGAAACTGAGCACAGAACTTCCTCCTTTCTCTGTGAGCAGTTTAAATATTGATAAAGAAGACTTCAGTTTTGTGAAGAACTACTCGATGCGGGAGCTAATCCATAGATTCCAGTCAACAATTCTTCTTTGGGACGATCAACATCCTGAGAAAAGGTTAATGGTATTTAAAGAAAAATATATATCAAAGACACAGTGGCTCAGTGGTTAGCGTTGCTGCTACCTCTCAGCGCCAGGTACCTGGGTTCGATTCCAGTATCGGGTGACTGTCTGTGTGGAGCTTGCCCATTACCCCCGTGTCTGCGTGAGTTTCCTCCCACAGTCCAAAGATGTGTAGGTCAGGTGAATTGGCCATGCTAAATTGCCCAGAATGTTAGGTGGATGAGTCAGGGGAATGGGTCTGAGTGGATTACTCCCTTGAGGGTTGATGTAGACTTTTTGGGCTGAAGGGCCTATTTCCACACTTATAGTCATAGAGATGTACGGCACGGAAATAGACCCTTTGGTCCAATTCATCCATGCTGACCAGATTTACCAATCTAGCCCCACCTGCCAGCACCCAATCCAAACCCTTCCTATGCATATATCCATTCAGATGTCTTTTAAATGTTGCAATTGTACTAGCCTCCACCACTTCCGCTGACAGCTCATTCCATACAAGTACCACCCTCTGCGTGAAAATGTTGCCCCTTAGGTTGCTTTTATATCTTTCCCCTCTACCCTAAACCTATGCCCTCTAGTTCTGGACTTCCCCATCCCAGGGAAAATACTTTGTCTATTTATCCTATCCAAGCCACTCATGATTTTATAAACCTCTATAAGGTCACCCCTCAGCTTCCGACGCTCTAGGGAAAACAGTCTAGATTAGAGTGGTGCTGGAAAAGACAGCAGGTCAGGCAGCATCCAAGGAGCAGGAAAATTGACGTTTCGGGCAAAAGCCCTTCATCAGGAATATTCCTGATGAAGGGCTTTTGCCTGAAACATCGATTTTCCTACTCCTTGGATGCTGCCTGACCTGCTGTGCTTTTCCAGCACCACTCTAATCTAGATTCTGGTTTCCAGCATCTGCAGTCCTTGTTTTTATCTAGGGAAAACAGCCATAGCCTATTCAACCTCTCTCTATAGCTCAAATCCTCCAACCCTGGCAACATCCTTGTAAATCTTCTCTGAATCTTTTCAAGTTTCACAACATCTTTCCAATAGGAAGGAGACCAGAATTGCACGCAATATTCCAACAGTGGCCTAACCAATGTTCTGTACAGCCACAACATGACCTCCCAACTCCTGTAGTCAATACACTGACCAATAAAGGAAAGCATACCAAATGCCTTCTTCACCATCCTATCCACCTACGACTCCACTTTCAAGGAGCCATAAACCTGCACTCCAAGGTCTTTTTTTTCAGCAACACTCCCTAGGACCTTACCATTAAGTGTATAAGTCCTGCTAAGATTTGGTTTCCCAAAATGCAGCACCTCACATTTATCTAAATTAAACTCCATCTGCCACTTCTCAGCCCATTGGCCCATCTGATCAAGATCCCGTTGTAACCTGAGGTCACCCTCTTCGCTGTCCACTACACCTCCAATTTTGATGTCATCTGCAAACTTACTAGATATACCTGTTATGCTCACATCCAAATCATTTATATAAATTGGGATTCTAATTCACAAACAAACATTGGGCTGAATGTTCACAGTTGGCTAAGTATCATTTTTGGGGAATTTCATGAAGTATGGCCCATAGTGATTTTTAAATACAATCTTCCACTGTTCACCTAATTAATCAAGTATCCAAGCTCCATCGTACCCTTCTAGTTCAATTTTGTAGATGCAGAGGTGAAGTCCACATCACTGCCACTATACCACTGGAACCATGTTTGCTCTCTCCTCTGCCTCACCCAGCTGTAACACTGCAAATTGAGAAGTGGCCTTCACACTCTATTGTTAGCACTGAGGAAGTGGCTGAGAAAGGCAAACTGGCAACCCACTTCAACTGCCCCTCACACTCCCCGAGGACTTAAATATTCTGGGCCTCCTCCGCTGCCAAATCCAAACCACCCAACAACTGGAGGAAGAACACCTCCTCTTCTGCCTTAGGATCCTACAACCAGATGGCATCAACATCGACTTCACCAGTTTCACCGCCCACATCTCATCCCAGAACCTGAAACTTGGCAATGCCCTCTTGACCTGACCTATTTGTCCATCTTACTTCCCCCCTCTATCCACTCCACCCTCCCCAACAACCTATCACAAACAACTCCTACCTGCATCCACCCATCACCATCCCACCTATCTTGCCCCCCAGCCCCATCCACGTATTTATCTCTCAGTCCCCTTCCCCCTCAGCTACTGCCTGAAATGTCAACTCTCCAGCTCCCCAGATGCTGCCTGCCCTGCTGTGCTTCTTCCAATGCCACACTTTACGATCCCACTTCATCAACGAGAAAATCTTCAAGCTAGCTATAGAGGATGTAGACTGCTCATGTGAGCTTGTTGAGACTTCAATATTGAGGCAATCAAGGAAGCTTTATTGTGCTGAGGCTGCACTGCTGTCCCATTAATCACTGTTGTGAATGTGTTCTTAACATGCTGAAACTTATACCACTATTGTGAAACCAATGGCCCCTCTTCTCTAATGCAGGCATCAAAAGCACTCTTACCCACCCCAATCAACCCCAAAGAGGCCAGACCCTCACCCATCCAGAATACTCCAGCTGAAATCTCATCAGTGCCTCATATAAGTTCAATATAAACTCCCTGATCTTGTACTCCATACCCCTACTAATGAAACATAGAATACTAAGTACTTTATTAACAACTCTCCCTATGTGTCCTGCTTCCTTTAACAATTTGTACCCAGATGCACACAAGTCACTGCACTCCTGCACACCCTTTAGAATAATACCCTTTGTTTTATACTGTCTCTCCTTGTTCTCTGTACCAAAATGGAACACTTCATAGTTTTTCTCATTGAACTTCACCTTCTACCTATCCACACGAGCTATCAGTTTGTCCATGTATCTCTTTGAACTTCTCCACTGTTCACCGTTTACAAGATTTCCATGTTATGGATTGTCTGAAAACTTTGAAAATTATTCCATTGTTTTGGCTGTGATTTACTTTGTGCAAATGCAGAGACAGTCAGTAGTAGTCATAGAGATGTACAGCACAGAAACAGACCCTTTGGTCCAACTTGTCCATGCCGGCCAGATATCCTAAATTAATCTAGTCCCATTTGCCAGCACCAGGCCCATATCCTTCTAAACTTTTTTCTATTCATCTACCCATCCAGATGCCTTTTAAATGTTTTAATTGTGCTAGCCTCCACCACTACCTCTGGCAGCTGATTCCATACACGCACTACCCTCTTCGTGAAAAAGTTGCCCCTTAGTTCCCTTTTAAATGTTTCCCCTCTCATCTTAAATCTATGCCCTCTAGTTCTGGACTCCCTCAACCCAAGGGAAATACCTTGTCTCTTTACCCTATCCATGACCCTCATAATTTTATAAACCTCTATAAGGTCACTCCTCAGCCTCCGACACTCCAGGGAAAACAGCCCCAGCCTGTTCAGCCTCTCTCTATAACTCCTACCAACCAACCCTGGCAACATCCTTGTAAATCTTTTCTGAACTCTTTCAAGTTTCACAACGTGTTCTGATAGGAAGGAGACCAGAATTGTAGGCAATGTTCCAAAAGTAGCAAGCACATTCATCAGAGACACTTGATAAACTGGACCAAAAATTGCAGTGGCCCACCAATATCTTCAGTTTTGTACTGGCTTCAGCATGTGCGCATCTGGCAGTCTCCATGGACAGATTGGCAGGTGGCAGGAAGAACACAGCAAGCCAGGCAGCATCAGCAGGTGCAGAAGTCAACGTTTAGGGTGTCACCCTTCTTCAGGACTCTGGACAGATTGGCAGCTATCACAGAAATCTGGGTTCAGCAAAATGTTCAGTGGCAGCCAAAAGTACATGAGGACCAGCACTCCATTACTTGAGCCAAGGTGTTCAGCATCAACGGCAGGATGAGAGGGAGCCAAGGGACCTTGACCTTACTCCAGATGCCCTTTCCTCTGAAGAAGACAGGGTGGTGGCAGCAGACACCCAGACAAAGGAGGAACCACCAACATGTCTCCCATAGGTTTCCTCCCAGGACAATACCCAAATGCCAAACCTTCACACTGCTTGTGACCCCTAACACTGTGAATGTTGTAGCTGGGGGTGAGCCAACATCAAGATAGGACACTCTCAGCGTGTCTGAATGAATGAATAATTTTATTGTCACAGATATTTGGGAAGATACAGTGAAAAGTGTTTTGTTGCCACAACCCAATGCCATTTTTGATTACAAAATTAATAAAAAGACATTACTTAAATGAAACTTTATCTTCTCATCAACTGACAGAAAAATATAAAGGCAGAAAAATAAGAAATAATGTTCAACTTTACAGTCCTTCTTGTCAAATTGTCTCCCTCTGGAACAAGTACTTCAAGCACTTTATAGACTCTTTGGATCTTTTCTTCTTCTTCCTTGAGAATTCCCTTCAGATCAAGATGCCTGAATGGGTTTGGACATGGCTAGTCAGTCTCATGGCAATCTGTAGATTCTGCAGGTGCATCGTCAGGTTAACCAAGCATTCCAGATTTTCCAAGATCATCCTACAATTTGGCTTCCCATCCCATATTTGGATTTGCGAGGATGACATTTCTTCCAGATTCCTCCAGGCAGTGATTGAGGAGTTTGCTTGTTACCTCCTCTTGCTGCTGTCTAAGCATCACAGTAAACATTTAGCCATAAGGAAACAGGAGCAATTGCTGAAGTTGTCCTCTCTGAAGTTGTCTGACTTTGACAGAATTGATTAGAATTAGGGTTAAAGCACAAGGTGTCCAGCATGCAAGTATCTGAGATGGAAGGTGGGGCAAGGGTGGAGGAGTTTTATCTGTGTGTGGGGGGGTGGAAAGTGTCTGACTCCAGTGTGGAATCAAGGTGGGGGCCCTCGGCTAGCGCAGTTAGGAGTGGGGTCCAGTCAGGCTTAATGGAAGCATCTGGGGAGAGGATTTCTGAGTGATTGAGAGGGGCGGCATGGTGGCTCAGTAGTTAGCTCTGGGTGCCTCATGGCGCCAGGAACCTGTGTTCGATTCCAGCCTCGGGCGACTGTCTATGTGGAGATTGCACATTCTCCCTGTGTCTGTGTGAGTTTCCTGCAGGAGTTCCACTTTCTTCCCACAGTCCAAAGATATGCAGGTTAGGTGGATCGGCCCTGGGAAATGCAGAGGATGGGGCAGAGGGCTGCGTCTGGGTGGGATGCCCTCCAGAGGGCCATATAGTCTTGATGGGCTGAATTGCCTGCTTCCACCCTGCAGGGATTCTATGATGTCGTATTTGGGTAGACAGTCTTCTGAGTGAGCAGAGGAGAGATTGGGGAAGGAATGCTATTTTTCACCTCTCTTGATCAGCACAGTGCTTTGAGAGAGTAGCACATGAGCATTTACAGATCTAGGAAGCAGACTAGATGTTAAGAATTTTACATGTAATCTATTATAATGGGCAAAATGTTTTATCTGAGCCCCTGATCTGGGCCCCGTCATCCCCACTGATGCAATGCATATTCTTCCCTTGAAGTTTCACCCTGGGTTTCTGGTTCACTCTCACTTGCCAGCCCTTTATCTCCCTCCCATCCCACTACTAAGTTACTGTCAACAATCGTCTCTTAAGATATTATCAGATATCCACCCCATCCCCCTCAACCCTTCATTCTATCAGCACCCTTTACCTGCTCCTCCAGCAAAGTAACTCTCTCGATACCCTCAGAATTGTTCACTTTGACCATCATGCTCTCTGATGCCCTGTTCTCAGCTCTGCATGTTCCAATGAACCCTCCCAATGTATTCAGTACCTTCCGATGTAAACATTTGACATTTTGGTCATCACAAGATGTTTGTCCCTCTTTAGGGATCTTTCAGAACATCCCTAAAGCCTCTGCTGTCCTCCTGGGAGTCTCTTGCTATCACCAAATTCTGACCTGAGAGGTTGCTTCAGGATTTTGCTGTCTTGACTAGTGCAGCTGGTTTTGAGTGAATGGCACTTCAGTGGTGGGCAAGATTCAGCACTTTAAAAGGCTGGTTCAGTGGATTAGCAGGCTCTGAAAATACCTGGAAAAAAGACCCGGAAAAATATACCCTCATGCAATCAGCTCCTCTCCACGATCATGGTGACCCATGGCAACACCAAGTCACAGATTCAAACAACCTCTGGTCTGCCCTCAAGGCCACCATCAACAATGCCTGAAAAAACTCAGTCAGTCACTTAACCAGGAAACACAAGACTGGTTTGACAAGAATGATCAGGAGATCCAAGAACTGATAAACCGGAAGCGCTTGGAAGAGAAAAGGCAGACCTATAGGCGACTGAAGGCTGAGGTCGCACAACATGGGTGGAAAAAGCATTGGAGGCCCAACAAATGGATGACTATCATGAGTAGGATTTCATCTGTGCTGTCAAGACCACCTACAGTCCAAATACCCAAGGCCCCACCCCATGCTGGCCAGGGATGGAGTGACTCTTACCAAAGACAAATAATTCATCAAACTACTCTGGGGGCAGCACTTCAGAACGCTACTCAACCAAGGCTCTGTCACCAACCCAAGCGTCCTTGATGGCATCACACAGTATGCAATGCCCTAGCCCCGAATGAAATCGAGAAGGCTATCCGCCAGGTCAAGGACAATAAGGCCGGTGGAGGAGCAGACTGTATGCCTGCAGAGGCATTGAAGTGTGGAGGCAAAGAGCTCCTGCAGCTACACATCTTTGTCTACCTTATCTTGAAGGAGGAGAGCACCCTGGGAGAGCTTCAAGATGTCACGCTCGTGAGTATTTTCAAAAAAAGGGAACAAGTCCAACTGTGGTAACTACAGGGGAATCTCCCTGCTGTCCTCCTCAACCATTTCGTCCCTGAGGAATCCCTCCGGAAACACAGAGAAGCACAATGGACATGTTTTTCACTAAGCAATAGCTGCAGGAGAAATGCAGAGGAAAGAACCTCCCCCTGCATATGGCCTTATTTGACCTTACAGAAGCCTTTGACACTGTCAACTGGGAAGCATAATGGAGCATCCTTCTCCACTTTGGCTGCACCGTGAAGTGTGTCACCATCCTATGCCTGCTCCATGACAACATGGAAGTCATGGTAATGACAAATGGCTCCACCACCAACCCATTCTCTGTTCCGACCGACGTCAAGCATCGTCCCAAAGGTGTTTTCGATCATCTCGCTGCAATGCTTCCTCTCACTGCCAACCAGCTCCCCACTGAAGTGGAGCTAACCTACAGAACCAGCAGGAAATTATTCAACTTCCGTTGCCTTCAAGCCAAAACCAAAGTCACCCCAACCAATGTCATTGGGCTGCAATATGCGGGTGATGCTTGTGTATGTGCAAACTCAGAGGACAAACTCCAGATCATCAACAGCACTTTTGCAGAGGCATATGATAGCATGGGTCTCACCCCAAACACCCACAAAATGAAATTCCACCACCAGCCTGGTCCAGAATCCCCAATAAACAAGGTCCACAGGGAGGCCTTAGTGAACATTGGCTGCTTCCAATACATCGGGAGTGTTCTGTCGACCAAGGCATATATTGATGAAAAGTACAAGCACCACCTCCCATGTGCTAGAGCAGCATTTGGTCACCTGAGACAGAGTGTTTGAGGATAACAACATCAGTTCTGACACCAAGGTCATGGTATACAGAGTTGTGGTGGTTCCTGCCCTCCTACTTGCCTCTGAGATGTGGATTGTCTACAGCAGACATCTCCAAGTGCTGGAGCAGTACCACCAATGCTGCCTGTGCAAGATCCTGTGAATCCACTGGGAAGACAGATGCACCCAACATCAGCATCCTCAACCAGGCCAACATCCTCTGCATTGAGGCACTGACCACCCTTGATCGGCTTGATGTGCTGGGCCCACCATCTCCATGGTCAATATGAGACTCTGCAAGCAGGCATTCTACTGTCAGGTCTGAAATGGCAGGTGAACACCAGGCATACAGAAGAAACACTTCAGGGATACCATTAACATCTCACTGGCAAAGTGCAGCATTCCCACCAACATCTGGGAATCACTGGTGCAAAACTGTCCAAAGTAGAGGAGGAGCGTTTGGTTAGGGGTCGAGCACCTCGAGACTTGCCATCAGGACAAAGTGGAAGCCAGGGAAAAACAGCATAAGGAGTGCTCTGCTACAGCAATACCCCACCCAACTCTTCCCATGCCCACCTTTTACCTCAAGTGTAGCAGAGTCTGCGGAAGCTGCTTTGGACTACACAGCCACCTAAAGACTGAGAGTGGAACACAGTCATCCTCATCTGCAAGGGACTGCCGTCATGATGGATGCGAGGATGATGGATGAGCAGACTCAGAAAAAAGCTAAAACAGCTAGTAAACTGGCATTTTTGTGGCTTGCACTTGGTTTTTTGAGGAACAGGTTGAGAGCACAGGCAGGGAACTCATGGGCAAAATATGAAGCCAGTTATGTCAAGTTAGGAACATTTTACAGATGCATCCTTTTGCAGATGTCCATGTCAGCAACTCGGCAAGGTAAGGAAGGTAAATGCATAGCTGGAAGGCTACCATTACTGGAATAATATTAAGGAGGAAATCAGCAATAAACTGTCTGTCTATAGTGTAAACCTAGCACTAACAGGAGAAACATCCAGAGGTGAGTATTTTGGATACTTTGCATTATTAGGGACTTGGTGCCATTGTTAAAAAGTGTGGTGCTGGAAAATCACAGCCAGTTAGGCAACATCCGAAGAGCAGGAGAGTTGACGTTTTGACCATAAGTTGTCATCAGGAATTCCTAATGAAGAGCTTATGGTCGAAACGTCGATTATCCTGCTCCTCGGATGCTGCCTGACCGGCTGTACTTTTCCAGAACCACACTTTTTAACTCTGAACTCCAGCATCTGCAGTTCTCACTTTCTCATGGTGCCATTGCACTCACACCAGTTTGGGGAGAAAAGGGACAACATTAATCTATAAAGTTATATAATAAATGGAAATGTAGGGTCCACATAATCTGAAATGTGGCAGTCCACTGAGGAGTTGGTAAGGTATCCACAATAGTCAGGGGATCAAGCTGGACCAAATATTGCAGACTTTAATGCGGGGAATGCCTGAAACAATGCAGGCAGAAGTTGGTGTGCACAGGGCCAATACATCAGCAGCTAACCTCCTTGACCTGTCAGAGCAGCAGTGTCTCTGAAGGCTGCAGCTGTCAGGTTAGGTGGTCACTAGCCTGTTTATACTGATGGAAGATGATCTCGTGTTATTTGGAGCATTTCATCATCTGTTGCTGATGGCTGCGAAGGTGACTTCAATGTTTTTTATTAATCCTTGGTAAATGGGCATCGCTGGCTGGACAGCATTTATTGCCCATTCCCAGTTTCCCTTGAGAAGCTGGTGGTCAGCCACTTTCTTGCACCGCTGCAGTTTACATGCTGGGGGTTGACTCCAGGATTTTGACGCAGTGACAGTGAAGGAGTAGCGAAATATTTCCAAGTGAGGATGGTGAGTGTCTTGGAGGGGAACTTGCAGGTGGTGGTGTTCCCACATGACCTCCTAGCTGGAAGTGGTCATGGGTTTGGAAGGTACAGTCTGAGGGTCTTTGGTGAATGTCTGCGGTGCATTTAGTAGATAGTGCTCATTGCTATTACTAAGTGCTCGTGATGAAGGGAGTGAATGTTTGTGGTAGTGATGTCAATCTAGTAGGCTGCTTTGTCTTGGGTGGTGGCAAGCTTCGTGAGTGTTGTTGGAGCTGCACCCATCCAGGCAAGTGGGGAGTATTCCATCACACTCCTGACTTGTTACTCACTGTAATATTCCTAGCCTCTGGTCTGCTTTTGTGGCCATTGTGTTATGTGGTGAATCCAGTTGAGTTTCTGGTCAATGGTAACCCCAAGGATATTGATAGTGGGGAATTCAGAAATGGTAATACTGTTGAAAGTCAAGAGATGGTAGTTAGATTTTCTCTTATTGGTGATGATCATTACCTGGCATATGTATGCCGCACTGTTACTTGCCACTTGCCAGCCCAAGCCTGGATATTGTCCAGAACTTGTTGCAGTTGAATAGTGACTGCTTCAGTATCTGAGAAATTGCAAATCGTGCTGAACATTGTGCAATCATCAGTAAACATCCTTACTTCTGACCTTATGATGCAGGGAAGATCACTGATGAAGCAGCTGGCGGTGGTTGGGCCTAGGGCACTACCCTGAGGATGTGCCCTGGAGCTGAGATGACTGACCTCCAACAACCACAACCATCTTGCTATATGCTATCATGACTCCAACTAGTGATACCCATTGATTTCAGTTTTGCTAGGGCTCCTTGATGTGACACTCAGTCAAATGCAACCTTGATGTCAAAGGCTGCCACTCTCCCCTCAGAATTCGGCTCTTTGGTCCATGTTTGAATCACGGCTGTAATGAGGTCAGGAGTTGAGTGATTCTGGCAGAACCCAACCTGAGCAAGTATTTGCTGAGCAGGTGTGGCTTGATAGCACTGTTGATATCACCTTCCATCACTTTCCTGATGATCGAGATTAGACTGATGGGGCACTCAGTAGCCGAATTGGATTTGTCCTGCTTTTTGAGTCTAGGACATAACTGGGAACTTTTCCACAGTGTCAGGTTGATGCCAGTGTTGTAACTGTACTGGATGAGTCAGGCAAATTCTGGAGCACAAGTCTTCAGTACTATTGCCAGAATGTTGTCAAGGCAAATAGACTTTCCACTATCCAGTGTCTCCAACGGTTTCTTGATTTCACATGAAGTGAATCGAATTGACTGAAGATTGGTATTTATGACACTGAGGAACCAGCGGATGAGGTGCAATGCTCTCGGCATTTCTGGCTGAAGGTTGGCTGTGAACACCTTAGTCTTATCTTTTGTACTGATGCACTGGGCTCTTCCATCATTGAGGATGGGGATATCTGTGTAACCTCCTCCTCAGGTGAGAGGCTTAGTTGTCCTCCATTATTCACAACGTGATGTGGCAGGACTGCAGACCTTAAATCTGACCTGTTGCTTGTGTGATGGCTTGGCCCTGACTATCACTGGCTGCTATGATGTTTGGTATGCAAGTAGTCCTGTTTGGTAGCTTTATCAGGCTGATATCTTATTATTAGGTATGCCCTCCTGTACTTTCCATTGACCACAGTTGATCTCCTGGCTTAGTGGCAATGATTGAGTGGGGGACATCAAGGTGCAGATTGTGCTGGAGTACAATTCTGCTGCTAAATGATAGCGCACAGTGCCTCATGGATGCTCAGTCTTGATTTGCGAGATCTGTCCCATTTCGCGACACAGCACAATGGAGATTATTTTCAATGCAAAAGCTTAAGGTGTCTCTTATCAAATCTCACTTTAAGAATTTTCTGATTGATATTGGGATATCAAGCAGCTAACCAAATAATAATATAAATAAGGGGATGAAATAGTCTGCCTTCTTTGCCTCTTTTGTTTTGTCTGTATTACTGAGCTTGTGTTATTCAATGGTAGGTTTGCCTGGTATAGCTGATCACAGCATAATTGATTGGGTTCAGCAAAAGGTGAAGTTGAAATTGTTTATCATTCGCTAATTTTTTGACACTTCAGTTGGCACCACTAATGAGATGTTGCAGAATTTCAATGTCCCCCATCTGAGATTCAACATTAGCTCAGATTAAAAATGTTCACCCTTGCTTTCAAATCGCTCCATGGCCTTGCTCCTCCCTATGTCAGTCATTTTCTTTCTGCTTTATAATCCTCAAGACCTCTGTATTCCTTCAATTGTTGGTTTTTGCACAACCCCAGTTCTCTTCCCTTCCCTTCTCTTTTGGCAACGACAGGCGAAATCTTCCCAGCCTGAACAACTTGAACTATGGAGAAAAATTTGGGAAAACCAGACGAAATGTTAAGAGTTGTTAAATGTTTGTCGATGTCAAGGCCAAAAAGTGACATTTTTGAATCAAATGCTGAATGTTGAGGTAATATTTTTGTTAGTGAGCAGCAAAAGGCCTATAAGCATGGATTATCACTCATTTTCACCATCATTACCTAATCTCACCTCATTCTACCACCCACTGGATAGAAATTCCCGACATGACAGTCAGAATGAGTACCTGTGATTCAGTTCGCCACTTGCTCCTTCAAACCCCCATTTTGGATACCAATTACTGACATCTCAGGGCACACTCCATGGGCAGTGACTGTATGTGCCCCACATGCATGGCCATTGACATATGACATGAACCCACTTCATTGCATCATTATTGCACTCATCTGACCCTCTTACAGTACTGTTTTTTAGACATGCCAGTAAAACACGCAACAAACACAAGGCAGGTTTTTCAAGCCAATGGCCATGTCTCAAACCCAGCGCCACACTTTTCGACTCTTAGAATTTTCAGTCGAGTCAAAGCAGAAACCATTCAGGCAGGGGGCCCTGTCACAGTAAATCAAAGGCAGCTTCTGATATCAGTCCATGGGCTTGGGCACAGTCAATTGTGCACTTGAAGCAGTCATAGTCAGAATCCTGTTCTCATAGGCAGTGAGAGCTTAAAATGTTGGGCACTTCACCAGGCATCTCATCTCTACCTCCCAATTCGTGCAGTGTCATGGATGAGCAACAGAACAATTGAGTGAGATGAAAGTACCACTGTTAGAGGTGGGGAAAGGTGATGAGATGTTCCAATTGAGTGAGTGTCCAGTAAAGAGATCACGCACAATTAGTGGTTTGGGGTTTAGGATGGGTGAGAGCAAGTGAAGGGAGATATTGAATGTGACAGTGAGAGTGGTAGACTGTGCGTCCTTTTGGGAAATGTGTGCAGTAGCAGAGAGAAGGCAGTGACACTTAACCTGACAGAGCAGAGGATTGTTTTTGTTCCTATGCTGCTGGGCATCCTTCTAGATGTTTGAGACCATTTTGACCTGTGTGGCAACCTCAAAACAAGCTGGTAAGGTCTAGTGTCATGGCTTCCTCTGTCAGTCCTGGAGGAAGACGACAGTCCTCTGCGCATGGTCCCATACACCAGGATTTCCAGGTCCCAGTCTGCAAATCAGGTTGCCAATTTCTCCTTATCTTCCATGTCTGGGGCAAATGTCAAAAAACTATGCAGGTTAGCTCTAGACGGATAGTGCTTTGACCAGGTGCACGACAGCGTTTTAAATTTGGCACCTGTGCAAAGAAATCTTGGATGTCCCGGTAGTTACGAGTACTTCCACCTACCATGAGGGGGAGAATTGGGCTAGCAGGGTGCCATAGGGCTATGTACCTAGTCAAGAGTTGAATTGGGATAATAACGTGAGAAAGCTCTCGAGGCCTTGGGGAGAGAAACCCTCCACAAAACTCAGCAAAAATTATACATAACCAATTTCTGTTTTCAGTTGTTTTCAAATTTGCTGCTGTAACATTTTCTCTTTTCTTCTGTAAGACAAAGTTTCTTGTTCTTACACAGTGGTGTTCAATTTTGATTCAGATCACTTCCTTGAAGCAACATAGGGCATTTTATTTCATTAAAGGTGCTATATAAATTAAACATCTCACTGTTGTTGAAACTCTCACCTTGTCAAGAATCTGCCACAATTGCAACAAGTTTTCATCCAAAGGTCAGAGGCACAGTGTCAGGAAAAGTTCCAAATCTGCAAATCAGACTCCAGAGTAACAGCTCCAGTGTCTTAATTTGGTTCTTTTGATGTTGTGAGCAGGCAGGTGTAAACCTATCACCCTAGTAAACACAGACACAAGGTGCAGAAGCAGGCTTTGTAAAAGGTTGGCCATGGTGAACAGCAACTTAGAAGAATAAAAACAAAAAACAGCCCTCTAGCCCTTGCCCCCTCACAAGCCTCTGCTTGCTTGGATGAGAGACTTATGTGTGTGTTTTCTTTTAACCTCAGTTCGACAGTCAGGTAAATTGGAGAATTTGGATAGTTTGGATTTGGATAGTTCCATTAAATGTTTTCACATTTGTGATGACATAGGTAATAGTGGGGCTCAATTTCCAGTGTCCTACCCCAATGACCTAGGCCTGGATATTGTCCAGGTCTTTCTGTATTTGTAAATGGTCTGATTTAGTATCTGAGCTGTTACTAATAGCTCTGAACGTTATACAGTTATTAGCGAACATTCTCACTTCTGACCTTATGATGAAGAGAAAGTTCACTAATGAAGCAGCTGATAATGGTTGGGCCGAAAACACAACCCTGAAGAACTCCTGCAGCAACCACAATCCTCTGCCTCCGTGCCATGTATGACTCAAGCCAGCAGAGAGTTTTCCCTCAATTCCCATTGACACAAGCTTTACAAGAGCTTCTTGCTTCCACACTCTGTAAAATCTGCCTTGATGTCAAGGCCAGTGACTTTCACCTTATCTTTGGATTTCAGCTCTTTATGAGGTCAAGAGTTGATTGGCCTGACAAGATCCAACTCAGCATCAGTGAATAGGCTATTAGTAAGCAAGTGCTACTTATAGCACTGCTAATGATATCTTCCATCATTTTACTGATGATTGATAGCAGACTGATGGGATGATGTACGATTAGATTCCCTAGAGTGTGGAAAAGGCCCTTCGGCCCAACAAGTCCACACCGACCCTCCAAAGAGCAGCCCACCCAGACCCATTCCCCTACATTCACCCCTGACTAATGCACCTAATGTTATGGGCAATTTAGCATGGCCAATTCACCTAACCTGCACACCTTTGGACTGTGGGAGGAAAACGGAGTGCCCAGAGGAAACCCACACAGACACAGGGAGAATGTGCAAATACCATACAGACAGTTGCCTGAGGCGGGAATTGAACCCGGGTCTCTGATGCTGTGAGGCAGCAGTGCTAACCACTGAGCACCGTGCCACCCAAAATGGTCTGGTTAGATTTCTTTCATGTTTTTTGTGTACAGGATGCTTTTGTGTCAGGTTTTCATATTGTCAGCTAGGTGCCAGTGTTGGAGCTATGCTGGAATAGCTTAGCTAGGAGCATACGTTTTCAGTAATATTGCTGAAATACTGTCCGGCTTTGCAGTCTGCAGCCATTGCTTAATATCATCTGATGTGAATCAAAACAATTGAAGACTGGACATCTGCTTCACAGATTCCTCTGGAGGAAAATTGCATGGCACAGTCCTTAAGTTTTTGTCCACCAGTTATCTGAGTGCTAGGACCAATCGAGCAGAAAGAACACATTATTCTAAGTAGGCCCATTTTCTAGAAAGTAGGGACTGGGTCTTTCAAACTCCAGATAGTTGAAGACTGGACATACCCTGGAAAGTACCCATTGGGACTCCCAGAACTTCTGACACACTGAGCATGTGATAATTACACAGAGAGTTTAAGCTTCAAATGATCAATTAGATTAGATTACTTACAGTGTGGAAACAGGCCCTTCGGCCCAACAAGTCCGCACCGACCCGCCGAAGCGCAACCCACCCATACCCTTACATTTACCCCTTTAACCTAACACTACGGGCAATTTAGCATGGCCAATTCACCTGACCCGCACATTTTTGGATTGTGGGAGGAAACCGGAGCACCCGGAGGAAACCCACGCAGACACGGGGAGAATGTGCAAACTTCACACAGTCAGTCGCCTGAGTCGGGAATTGAACCCGGGTCTCTGGCGCTGTGAGGCAGCAGTGCTAACCACTGTGCCACCGTGCCGCCCTCAATTACCCAACAACCACAGCCCTCCACAAATATCACCAACTCTAAGTTAGAGTCAGATATTTCAGAGGGTTCCAACTTATTTGATAGTTAGCCAGGAAAGATTAATTGGACTAAAACCTGCTCTGGCTCTGATTGGAAAACTAACCTCCATACACCAGTTACACACATGAACCCATCCCCCTCACTCTGAAACCTGAACCAACTTAACCCTCCTCCCAATATCCACCCACAGCCACTCACGCCTAGCTCCCCTAATTGGACAGCAGGATACCCAACCTTTTCCTCAAATACCCAAATGCTACCACCTGATTCGATCCCTAGTAACTGACAAAACCTGTGCTCTCACGCACTTACCAGTCACCTGTATCCCCTCACTGACCTTCCACCATACAACACTCATACACTTACATGACATCTTATTGCCACAGACACTTTACACCACTTTACTCCATCAAGCACATGCCACCCTACCTTTTCACTAATTCAATTGTCACCTGTACATCCACATACCTGCCAGCCTACTCTATAATCAAACTTGCTACTCTACCCCTCATCTACCTGTCACCATAACCACCTCCCCATATCGATGTTATCTGACCCCCCCATCCCCCTGATACCTTACTTCCTTACCTACCTGGCATCTTACCACTTTACCTAAGTGCTACCATGCCTCTGTAACCACCTATTCCAATCCTTTTCCAACCAATCAGCCACATACCATCTCACCCACTTACCTTACACACTTTCTCCCAGTGGATATCAACTAGGCTTTGGGATCATAAAACATTTCAGTTAGTGGAGTATGGCAATGATTAATGAGAAAAGAGGTTATGACTCGGATTCACTCTGATGCTGTCTGCGTTGGTTCGCTGAACTGCATCAGGAGTCAGGCAAGGTAAAATGACAGCCTTTTCTTTGATCTGAGTTGGAAGTAGGGATTCCAACCCAAATCAGAAGATTCAGGCCTAGGAGATCATCAGAAGAAGAGTATTCTAAGTGTGATGGTGTCAAAGAATGCTAGGAGCAGGTGAAGTTTCAAATCCAAAACAAACCAGACATCCGACATACATTATTGGGATTAATTAAGAGGAGTCCCTGAGAGACCATTTTCACTAAAAATACACTGAGGTGGCTGTGTACAGTGTTTCAGTGCTCCAAGCATGCATTGCTCAACATTATAATTTACCGTAAACAACAGAATATGGGTATAGGGTCAAAAGAAATATTTCTATTGGTCCTACTAATGAAAGATCTGTTCTCCTCTTAATAACATGTTGCAATCTAAATTTCTTCCCAAAATTAATCTGTCTTGAGTTTCTGATACAATGATAAAAAAAGATACAAAGACCAATGCAGCAGTGCTACAATTCAGACGTCCTCATTCTTCCTCTGCCCTATTCCCAGTAAATTACTAGGAACTCAATGCCCCTTCCTGGCTCCATGTTCATTGGTATTTTATGCAGCTTATTCTCCTCAAGTAATGGTCCCCTCCTTTCCCAAACCACAGTTATTACCTTCCACTAAAATAGCATGCACCTTATCCATTTATGCTCATTAACTACAACTCATCTCCAAACTCCCTTTCCTTTCCAATATTTTTGAATACATTTATTGCCTCCCAGATCATGACCAGCTGTCCATAATGGGAACCAAACTTTCTGTTCCCATCAGCTTTTCATTATCATTCCCTTCTCCTCTTCAAGCTGAAGTAACACACTTGACCATGTCATCCTCTGGGAGAAAGTGAGGACTGCAGATGCTGGAGATCAGAGCTTAAAAATGTGTTGCTGGAAAAGCGCAGCAGGTCAGGCAGCATCAAAGGAACAGGTAAAACGACGTTTCGGGCATAAGAAGGGCTTATGCCTGAAACGTTGATTCTCCTGTTCCTTTGATGCTGCCTGACCTGCTGCTCTTTTCCAGCATGTCATCCTTTGTCAAAGCCTTTCTTTTGTTATTAAGCTCCATGGGACTGCCTTTGCTCCATTCTACCATTCTATCCAGTCATATCAAAGCTAATTCTATCATGGCCGCATATTTCACTCACTCACCTTGCCTCTGGAGTCCCTTCAGATATATACTCGGTTCCTTTGTGTTCCTCATCTACATGCTGTTCACTTATAACATAGATTTATAGAGTCCTACAGCATGGAGATAGGCTCTTTGGACAAAAGTGCTCCATGCCAACCAAAATGTCTGTCCACCCTAACCATCCACCCATTTCCCTGCACTTGACCCATATCCTTCAATCCTTTCCTATCCATATATTTGTCCAAATGCCTTTTAAATGTTGTTAATATACCCACCACTTCCGCTGGCAGCTCCTTCCATATGTGTGCCACCCTCTGTAGTAAAAGGTTGCCCCTCAGGTTCCCTTTTATTCTTTCCCCCTAACCTTAAACTGATGCCCTCTAGTCCTCATTTCCTGAACCTTGTGAAAAAGACTGAGTGCATTCACCCGATCCATGTCCCCGTAATCTGGGGACATAGTATTTGTATCTGGACATACATTAATAAGGTACATCCCTACCTCTGCACCATTTCATTAAACCTTCTGACAATTCAACATTATCAAATTGGGTGAGCAACATCCAGTCTTAGATAAAGAATAACATAATAACAGTTTGGTCTTTGGTCCACACTGCAAATATGGTGACACTTGTCACTAACTCCTTTTGCCACTGAATTAAAATGTTTACATCTCCTGTGTTCTATTTGATGATATGGTGAGCTCTGAGCCCCAAAACATGTCTGTCACAATTAATTCTACATACACCTCCATACCCTCCTCAATATGCTGGAAAGAAAACCTTTCATAAGATCATCACCTCCAGATTCAGTGACCTATTTTCAATAATTGTTTGGTAGTACAAAATTTGATTATTGTTGAGAAAAATTTGGTAAAATTTTTCATTTTGCACACATCTGGACAATTCAAAAAGAATATCAAAGACAAGAGAAAATAACATTTCTACCGTATTAAAGGAGAGTGTTAATTGGTAAGTGCACACTGGTAAGTAGAGGTATTGCCATGGAAATTGCACCACTTAATGCTGACTGATAGTTAATTGCCAAGTTTTTGTTAAATTTTAAACAAAGTAGATTGACTTTGAATGAACAAGGCATTGCTGTCAGAACTGGACCTATGTTGTTGAGTTCAAACAGTTATAGTGTGTGTACAGGTTCTTTTTGTCAGCAAATAACAGGGCCCTGTGTATTAATATACACACACACACATTAAAACTTCCAAAGAGCCCTGTTCATCTGAGTCTTAATGGCTCAGTGCCTGTTACAACAGCACATTGTCAGGATTGAGCCTCTTCTCTCTTCCACTTAATACTGAACAGGCTTGCAGTGTGATGATAACAACTTTCTCCTTTGATTGCCTCTGTCCAACTAACTAAAACTGACAGTTCTGTACCCCTTGAATTGCTCTGAGCGACTTGTTGAAAAGCTTGCAACCTATCTACCCTTATACCTAGATAAGATTAAATGTAACTAATATTTGAAACAGTCAACTGTAGGGACTCCCTATTTCCTGAATGTTACAACATACACAGAATACTGGCTTACATGTTACAATTGGCAACATGTTATATGACAACGATCCTTTATATTTAATGTTGCTTGAAAGACTTTTGTTCTGAAGGATTGCACAAAAAGAAATGTATTTCAAATTCTGCGTAACATACTGGAGTGCTTTCTTTAAGAGGTCGTTGGTTGTTTGCTGTGGACATTAGATTTTCGTTTGAACAAGTCTTAGAAATCTCATGAATGATGAAAACAGTTTGCTTTGCTGTGGACATGCTGGGGCTGTTTTGAATAGTGACTGGCTTGGAGAGGTTATTTTCCTAAGCTACTTCAGTTGGAGGAAGCCAGCTCAGCACCAGCAAAGTTGGTGGAACACAAGTTTAAAGCCATCTGAGCTGGAGGGAAGCATACTAATAACAAGTGGAATAGGACAAGAGCTTGCAATAAGCAATCTGCCCAACTTATCTAGTCTGTTTCAATAAAGAAAATCCTTTATATCAATTTGGAGTGAAAATCTATTTGTTCTTTTGAAAAATTGATTAAAAGAACATTCCAAGATTATAATTACTGAGTGGGTTGTGTCGACAAGATTCCAGAGACAATGTATGTGATTGTCACAGGTGTGTGAAAACATCAGAGCAATCAGATTCCAAAGCACCCTCCACTTGATTGTCTAATGGATTATCTTGAATGCAAAACAATGTGTTTTGCTTTGTTAGAAAGCCAAGCTGTGCAGACAGATTTTTGTTTTCATTTTTCCTGAAAACAATATGTATCTTGAGGTAAGTACTAGCACTTTGATATACTCACTATGTATATCAATTAATTATTGCATCTTTATTGAATAAACAAAATAATAATAAGCACAATTATAGGTTTATTAAGAAACCTGATTTACAGATCTATTTGTTTAAAATATGTTGTAGATGTGGTATTTAATTGGCCACCTTGGTAACTGGAAAAAGTAATCGTAGTTTCTATTGCAACCCATGGAGTAGTGGAACTAAACGACAGAGCCCTCCTCGAGCCATGGTTGTAACAATGTTAAAAAAATGGAATCTAACAAATACTTACATTTTGAAAGCAGGGAATTCAAATTATAAATATGAGCAATGCAGTGCCACGTAGCATTTGAAGATACCACATCATCTCCTGTTACTTTAAAATATGAAGCGATCAGGAAAAATGTAGTCTGAGATAAACCTGTGATAACATATCATGAATTTTACAATGGAATTTATGTTATGGTTTCATGTTTTCACTTTTGCATCACACTGCAGCGTGGGGAGGCATGGTCTTCTGGTAAATTCACTTCAGACAGAATTTAGAATTTCTCCTGTTCAGTAATGATGACAATATAATCATGGTAAAATAAACTGAATATCTGTGAAAAGAAATTAAACACATTCAATACCATTTAGTTTTGCAATATATTTGCAAACATATCTACTCCATGTAGAGTATTTCGTGCCAGTTCTAAATGTCTAGAAGCAATGGACTCTATCAGACATTTCCTTTTACCAGAAATGAGGTATAAAAGTAGCTAAACCTATCTTTAAATTCCAGGATTTTAACAGTAATAGCCGCAGCAGTTCCTTCACCCTCAAGGGCATCAACAAGAGCTCAACTTATCTTCATACTAATTCTCAGGTTTAAAGAGTATGTGAACTGATTTTCACATTCCATGTCAGTTCAAAGGTCATAACATTTGCTGGAGCTTTCTCCACATTTCATACCTTCCTAGGTGTATTTATCTACACATTTTGGTCTCTCAGGAAATGGAGTGAGATGGAAAATGAGCACGAAAAGTGGAATTGAAGCCAAAGATCAGCTGTAATTATACTGGAAGATTAAACAGCCTCAATGGTCCATTCTGCCATTCACTTGTGTTCACTTATAATTGCAACTACATAATTAGATTCCCTACAGTGTGGAAACAGGCCCTTCGGCCCAGCAAGTCCACACCGACCCGCCGATGAGTAACCCACCCAGACCCTGAGAGACCAAAATGTGTAGATAAAGACACCTAGGCATGTATGAAATGTGGAGAAAACGTCAGCAAATGTTATGACCTTTGAACTGACATGGAATGTGGAAATCAGTTCACGTACTCTTAAAACCTGAAAATTGCAGCAGTAGCTAAAGCTGTCTCCTCAGTCTTTAACAACCTGTGGTTGGAACAGTAGCTTTAACCTCATTCCGTACTGGCTCTTGCAAAATGACAATGTCTTGAGTTATATTAGAGCTGATAATATGTAGATATACCATACCACCCTCAGTGATATAGCTCTATCTAAAACTTTCTTAATAATTCTACAGCAGCTCCCAAGGTTTAAAAGGAGCAAAACATAACTTCATAGCAGTATCAATCACAGAAAAGATAATATCAGCTGAATCTATGTCCTCATTGAATACCAGCTACATGGATATAACAGTAGCTGAATCAATTTCGACATTCATATTAATATAAAAACAAAATAAGATAAATGCTGGATATCTGAAATGAAAACAGAAAATTCTGGCAATACTCAGTAGGCCAGCCAATATCTGTGGAAAGAAACATAGTTCACAGGCTAGATTTCCATTTCAGAGGTTGGTAACTCATGGCTCCTTATATCCTCCATATCAACCTCTTCCCCCCAGCCATCCGTGGCTGTTTACATCCCTTATGCCAACTTCATGCCAAGTCATGATCCCCAGCCAAACCCAGTGCACATTCCAACTTAAATCCAATTCTTGTTGGACCATGTACAAAATCACCACCAAGTCCTTTTTAGCCATTGTGCCAATTTACTGCTAACACATGCACCCCCATGGCCCATACACTCTCCATGCCAAACCACCAATTATCTATTACAGGCAGACCTCAGGAGCCATGTTGAGATGAAACAAAATAAGGATCTGAATATGTGTTACAGCCTATACTATAATACCATACAAACTCATTCGTGAACGCCTGTTCAAAACTTTTAAAATTCCCTCAAGTCCTTACTCCCTCATAAAAGCAAACCAATTCATACTCATATCCCCACTTCAAAGATAGCTAACGCTTTAGTAACTTATTTTAGCTGTCAGTCAAACTGTAAACTACAGACCCCTGCTGAGATAATTAGTTGCGGAAAGGAATCAAGCATTAACAGTTATATGATAGTCCTTGAGCAAATGTCAACAAATAGCTATTGTAACTGCTAGACAGTAGTTTTGAAACCTCTCATTGATACAGGCAGCCTATTTTGTAGAGTCATAGAGATGTACAGCATGGAAACAGACCTTTTGGTCCAACTCGGCCATGCCAACCAGATATCCTAAACCAATCTAGTCCCACCTGCCAGCACCCACCCCATATCTCTCCAAACTCTTCCTATTCATATACCCATCCCGACGCCTTTTAAATGTTGCAATCGTACTAGCCTCCACCACTTCCTCTGGCAGCTCATTCCATACATGAAGCACCCTCTGCGTGAACAAATTGCCCCTTAGGTCTTTTTTATATCTTGCCCCTCTCACCCTAAACCTATGCCGTCTACTTCTAGACTCTCCCACCCCAGGGAAGAGACTATGTCTATTTATCCTATCCATGCCCCTCATGATTTTATAAACCTCTATAAGGTCACCCCCCAGCCTCTGATGCTACAGGGAAAACAGCCCCAGCCTATTCAATGTCTCCCTATAGCTCAAATCCTCCAACCCTGGCAACATCCATGTAAATCTTTTCTGAACCCTTTCATGTTTCACAACATCTTTCCGATAGGAAGGAGACCAGATTTGCATGCAATATTCCAAACGTGGCCTAACCAACGTCCTGTACAGCCGCAACATGACCTCCCAACACCTGTACTCAATACACTGACCAATAAAGGAAACCACAACAAACACCTCTTCACTATCCTATCTACCTGCGACTCCACTTTCAAGGAGTTATGAACCTACACTCCAAGGTCTTTTTGTTCAGCAACACTCCCCAGCACCTTACCATTAAATTTTTAAAGGGTGGCGAATTTAAATAACTTTTCTTTACCACATACTGACATATGCAGGATGTTTTCGTGTCAATCTTCAGTAATTGTCAACAGCTTGACAATCCTACAAACGTTTTCCACCCTTCATAAATATTTAAGTAGAACATTAAAAAATCCTGACTGCAATACAGTGGGTAGAGACTTGACTCTATTTGAACTTAACAATAATTAAAAATGGCTGACTTAATGTCCCCCATGTATGAATCTTACACCCTTCCCCACCCAGCAAACCTGAATCTATTGGAAATGGGAACAGATGTCTTGATCTGGGGTCCCACTCAACATTTTTAAAGGTTCACAGAGTTTCCATAACACTGAAAAGCTGGCCCACTTAAGATCTCTTAGATGACCTGCTCAGAAGTAGACTTCAGGTTTTTCATTTTTTTTAAAGTATAAATGGACAGGTAAATAAAAAATTAAAAAGCAATGACTAATCCCAAATTATAGACACAAGGACTGTCATTTTCTCATCCTGGGTCAGGATGGAATGACATCAGGATGGCATACAAAATTATCATCAAGCTGTACGGCTGGAAATCCCACCTTTACTTCTACCCTTCACCATTTTTGCACAGTGGAGGAAAACATAGAGGTGGCAAACCAGGTTGTGCCTATTAAAGCAGAAACAAGCCTATTGAGGCTACATTAAAGGTCCAATTTCAGATTCCATTCAATTTTCCAAGAAAAGGCTTGTGGAGCAATGGTAACTTTCCTACCTGATCAAGTCCCACCCACCCTGGGCATGTGTCACAGCATGTCTGAGCAGGTTAGTTAAGATAACTACAATATTCCATGAGTCAGCTAGGAATCATAAGCATCAGTAATCAGACCCAATGATTAGAGGTGTGGACAATGATACAATTATTGGGAAGGAGGCAAGGAAAATCTTTGAAACTTTATTTAGAGTGTTTGAACTGATGGCAAGATCTTACTACATGCACTGAAAAGATGGAAGAGCTCAGTAATGGAGAGTGGAGAGAAAGGGATAAGGTTCCTGCCATCATATAATATGGATTATGTCTCAACAGAACTGATAACTTGAAAATCTTTGCATCCAATTCATGTATTTTCCAAGTTTGCAGTGATGACTCCAAATTTTGAAATGATACCTTTCCTGTTGGATTCTTCAAACCAAGTACCACAGAGCAATGCTCCACAGTCAAAGCTCAAAGTCCTGAATTTGTTTAAGGGTAATCATGGAATCCCTACAGTGCAGAAAGAGGTCATTCGGCCCATTGCATCTACACCAACCCTCCAAAGACCATCCCCCAAATCCCTATAACCCCACATTAACCATGGTTAAACCACCAAGCCTGGACATCCTTGGACTCTATGGAGTAATTTAGCATGGACAATCCACCGAACCTGCATATCTTTGAGCTGTTTTGTGGAAACTGGAACACCCAATGGATACCCATGCAGACACAGGGAGAACGTACAAACTCCACAAAGGCAGTCACCCAAGGCTGGAATTGAACCCGAGTCCACGTATTGTGAGGCAGCAATGCTAATCACTGTGCCACGGTGAATAAATAACATAGAGTCCACATGAATGGCTTTTATTTATTTTTAAGGTAGCACTTCTTTTTCCAAAAATATACTTTATTTATATAAACATGGTATCTAATTGTGGGTTTTTAGATTTAGGATTTAACTCATTTAGTCTGGCCATTTGTAGAAACACATATGTTCTATCAGGCTAACAAAGGAAAAGGGCTATTTTGTATTAATACAAGAAACATGATTATGGTGTACTTACAAACTCAAAACACCAGCTAGCAACAGGATTAGAAGAAGCATTTCAATTGTACCATGATTCAAGAGTAATTAATTAATAAGTAATCAATAGCAAATAAATTGTAATTTTTATTGATTTTTACTAAAATGTAATAACAGCTTGGCATTTCAAATGGACTTTCTCTATACTGTGAGAGACTGACAGGCTATGGAATGCAAGAGAACAAGATGTCTCCATGTTCTTACCAGCTTAACATTGTCTTCTTTACAAAAGACAGCTATACATGTCCATTCCAAAAGATAAGGTAGTCAGTCTCAATTGCTCCATTTTCTTATGTTTAAGACAATTTCAGCAAGAAAAATTCCAAATAAACAATAAACTATCACATTATGAGCAAATGGGTTCAAACAACTTTTAATTAAGAGAGATATTAATTCTTAAGGAACTGAAATAAAAGTTTTGAGCAGCATGCTTTGTGCACGTGTAGAGGTTCTCAGAATAACTGAGGGTGGTGAGGTGGGCATGCACCAACGCTGGAGAATTATTAGATCAGCCTAAAGATGGTGACAGTTAGTCAGGAACTGTTCTGCCCAGGTTTAACAGGTTTTCAATGTTACTCCATAACCTTTTCTATCAGCGTGAAAACTTGAAGGTATTTGCCTTAAAGAAGAAAGAGATAATCTTGCCAAAAGCCAGGTTTTGATTTGATTGATTTGATTTGATTTATTCTCATGTGTACCTAAGTACAGTGAAAAAACTTTGTTTGCAAGCAATACAGGCAAATCATAGTAAGCAAGGAAGTACAGATCAAGGGTGCCTGGACAGAGTAAGGTATGCAGGTTACACTGCACAGGAGGTGCACAAGGTAAGGTCAATATTCAGTCTGTCTTGTATTGCCAATAAGTATAACTTTATTTTTGTTATTTAAGTAGTTCTTAGCTGGCAGATGAGTATAATGTCTTCCTCGATTATGCTTAATAAAATCTGGTATTACTCATTTACTCCGTGTCCAAGTGTTAGTCTGTCAATACAGTATATATGCATTTCTTTGAGAAATGGGAACATTTAACTTACTTGGACAGTGCTGGGTTGAAGAAGCTTTATCATGTATTTTCTTGGAAGAAGTCAAGGTTTAAGGAGAATGCTGGCTATTTGATATTTAATGCAAAAACAAATTATTTTGAAAAAGTTCTCATCCTGAAGCTTTTATATGAGAGAAGAGATTACTTTTGTGGCTTTAATTGTAAAACAAATATCCTGGATTTTGGAAGGCAGCTGGTGCTGAGGGCTATCTAGCAACAGTCTCTGGAATTTTAGTTTCTGTTTTGCCACTAATTTAGGAGGTAGTCAGTTTTGAACAGATGTGTAAGGAAGCAGAGTGATCTCTGTCTCTTTCTCAGTGAGTAAAAGATAACTCAAAGAAATCCATCGAAAGATCTATTTCAGTGAGGTATTTTCTGGAACTTGCACATGTTCCAGAAATCAATATCTCTGTTCTCCCCATACATTCTAAATGTTGAACTGTTATTTCAGTTCAAAGTCCTCGGTCTAATTGACCTTACAGCCAAGCTGAAGATCTTTAACTACAGTTAACAACATGACCTTATCAACATGAAACTGAGGAAACTGTGGGAGGTCAACTACTTCTACCTGTCTTGATTCACAGGGATTTTGTAAATTTTTCCCACCTATACTATCTCTGTAGAGCTGTGTCAACTTCTGAGAGTGTGTGTGTGTTAGGATTAAGTGCAGTATCTTAATATCCCACTCATTTAAAGAATATGTTTGTTTTAATAAACAAGTTATTATTGAGTTTGTTGAAGCAAGCTAGTGATAATCCCTTTTGTTCTAGATTACAGTAATTAAAAGAAACAATTTGACCATTTTGCTGATTAAATAAAATGTTAACCACTTTTTGTATGGCTCATGGAGTAATGGGACTTAATTAGTAGTTGACTCCTCTCATCAAAGTCGAACACTAATCTTGCCTGATGGTATATTCCTCCATGACTCCAACAAATATAGTTTCTCGTGTCCAAGATGACCTTTTGAGGTCTTTAAACTTTACTTACAAACTCAAGAGTTCCTATACTCTAACCACACCTTCCTGCCTGCTTCTATTTTACAGGTAAAAGCCATACTGTGGCCATAAACCACAGATATATTGAAACTACAAACCAATATTACTGAACAAAATAGTAGATTAATATAGCCCACATTATTTAGTTAGTCTATACTAAGAAAAATCACATAGAAACTTAGAATACAGGAGCAGGAGAAGGCCATTTGATCCTTGAAGCATGCTCCACCGTTCAATATGATCTCGGCTGATCATTCAACTCAGTATCCTGTTCCCAATTTCTCCCCATATCCTTTGATCATTTCAGTCCTAAGAATTATGTCTATACCGTTCCTGAAAGTCTTCAATGTTTTGTTCTCAACAATTTCCTATGGCAGAGAAAGTCTCACCACTTTCAGGGTGAAGAAATTTCTCCTCATCTATGTCTTAAAAGGGCACTTATTTTTAGAATGTGGTCCCTGGTTATCAACTCCCTGGTCTTCGAAAACATCCTTCTGGTACCTACCCTGTCTAATCCCGTTCAAATTTTACAGGTTTCTATAGGATGTCCCCCTCATTCTTCGCAACTCCAGTGAATATAATGCTAACAAACACAGTCTCTCCTGTACATTAGTCCTGCCATCCCAGGAAACAGTTTGGCTCATATGCAAAGAACTGTGGATGCTGGAAATCAAAAACGCAACAGAAATTGTTGGAGGGAGAAGAAGAGTTACTGGACCCAAAACATTAACTCTTGTTTTCTCTCCAAATATTGCTGCCAGACCTGCTGAGTTTTTTTCCAGCAATTTCAGTTTGTATATCCGTCTGGTAAATCTTTGTTGCACTCCCTCAATAGCCAGAACATCCTTTCTCAGATATGCCAACAAAAACTGCACATAATACTCCAGGTAACATCTTACCAACGCCCTATAAAGTTGCAGCAAGGCGTATCTGCTCCTGCACTCGAATCCCCTCACATCGAAGGTAATATATCACTTGCCTTCTTCACTGCTTGCTGCACCTGCATGCCTACTTTCAGTGATTGGTGTTTAAGATACTGATATTTTGTTGCACCTTCCTCTTTTCCAAACCATCCCCATTCAGATAATAATTTGCCTGCCTGGTTTACGCTACCAAAGTGGGTGCCCTCACATTTATACACATCTGATATGTATTTGCCCACTTAAACTGTCCAAAACGGACTGTAACTTCTCTGCATCTTCCTCACAGCATACCCTCCCACCCAGCTTGGTAGCATTTGAAAACCTGGAACTATTACACAGCTTCCTCACCCAAATTAATAATATAAATTGGGAAGAGCTGACATCCCAACTCTTGGTCCTCCAGTGCCCCACTAATCACTGCCTGCTATTCGGAAAAATACCTACTCTTTGTTTCCTGTCTGCCAACAGTTCTCAATCCACTTCAGTACAAAACCTCCAATCACATGCATTTTGATTTTGCATGCTAATTTCTTACATGGGGCCTTAATTTGCAGTCTTTTTTTCAAGGTCAGCTTTGAACTGCTGGTAGTTCTTCCTGCAGCACTGTTGGGTACAGAGTTCCAGAATTTCAAGCAACAATGATGTACTATAAATCAGGATGGTTCATGATTTGTGAGAAAAAAAACTTGGAGCTAATGTTGTTTGCATACCTCGCCTGTTGTTTTTATCCTTTCAGGTGATGGAGGTTAATAACCACAATGGCAGGATAATATGATAATATGTTCCTCAAACATATGGTGAGGAATTTTAATGGCCCAGATTTTGCAGTTATTGGCGTTTATTCCTATATTCCTTGTCCATCAAGTTTACAGGGAATATTGAGATATCGGAGAAAGTAAGGACTGTAGATGCTGGAGATCAGAGTCGAGAGTGTAGTACTGGAAGAGCACAGCAGGTCAGGCAGCATCCGAGGAGCAGGAGAATTGATGTTTCAGGCATAAGCCCTTCATCAGGAATTCCTGATGAATTCGGGTTAGGTGCAGCCTCTTCAGTGGCCCGGGGCACAGCGAAGGAGGAGAATTCCTCTCCTTTCTAGGTCTAAATCTTCCGCATCTGCTTTCTGATTTCAGCTACCTCTCAGTATAGTTTCTCCATCCTTTGGAAGTCAAACATGCCTTCTTTCTTCTCCCCATTTAATGGAAAAAATTTCCTTAGGGATCTGCATTCCTGCCTAAAGTTCTCCTCCTTAATACAATTGATTCATTCCCTTCATGTTCCAGGGTCACCACTGCCCCGTCTGTTGTTCCCATCTTGCTTCCATGTCTTGAGGGGACAGCTTTTTTGCCTCGCATATTTTAGCTTCTAGTCTGGCCCTGCTTTCTTAGCCCATTGTCTCTTTTCAAGATGATGTGTTATTTTTCTCAAGACTGCAACTTGGACAAGTGGGTCAAATTCCTCAAGCACAACCTGAATATTCAGGATGAATTTTCTCACCTGACTCCTCAACCAGTGAGTTATGGGGAGGTTTGTAAGGTGTTTGCATTGTTCAGGAGCCCCAGGAATGGCCATTTTATATGTGCCCACAATCGATCTGCATTTGAAGCACTGGATTCATTAGGCCCTTGCTGAAGATTATCTAAGGGTTTGATCAGTGTTTTCCCATTGCTACCCATGGCAATTAACACTTCGTTTGAAGTCCAGCAAACAAGACAATTATTTGCCTTGTTTCGATGTATTGGGGAGAGTAGCAAACAGGCTATTGGATCAGGCAAACAACACTTTCCATTTGTCACTCCCAAGCAAATTATGGAGGGTAGTTGTCTGAAACATCTCCTGGAAATGCTCGTATGGATCCTTCCCAAAGTCTAATATAAGATGGTTTCCTGTAAATGGTCAAGGATACATAATACTACATATTTATATTCTATCTCCCCATCCTGCTCATTTATACCCAACTTACTTTTGCATAACATTATAGGGCCACCAACGCACATATGCAATGGTTTTGGGGTGGGGCCATCCAATCAACTGCCATGTATCATAAATATCCCCTTCCTTATCTTCTTACATGAGATCACTAATATCTGTCTTGCACACCCAACCTAATCCTTCACCCACCCTCCTGACTGGCTCACCATCTGAATCACCGTGTCTGTTTTAAACTGAACTTCAGCTATTCCAGCGTTAACAGTTCAGTTCATTACTACTGAGTTACAAAACTTAATATAAACACATAGACATACCTTCAGCAAAACACAGAAACACATTAAAGCCAGAGACCTTTCTAATCATTAGGTCATTATCAGGCTTCATATCCGTATTTCATTTTAACTTCATTTAATGTCATTTTGGCTAACCAGCAAATTTAAGTTAATATTTAAACAGTCGACAATAACAGAAGTTTAATGTGTAAGCCACGTATAAATCGTCTAGCAACTTCTGCCGAGGAAGAGGTATTCTGCGTAGTACAAATCTCTAGAAGTCTGGATAATTTGTGCTGTTGCATTGTTAGGTTTAACAAGCAGATTTTAAAATATTTAATCTCCTCTTGAGTTTCACGAAATTCTTGAAATTGTCTAGTAATTAGTAGTCAAACCTACTGAAGTTATTGCCGTTAATTAGTAACTTACAACTCTTCTACTGGCATGATTTATGTTCCTACAATGACCCAGAAAAGGAATGAATGAAACTGTGCTCTCTCAATTCTCTATGTAATAAATTGTTGATATTTAAAATGTAAACTTACTTTTCCTTTTTCTATCTCTTTTGCTTCTCTCTTTATCGTAATCCAAATTTTCTTTCGCTTCTTTTTCTTTTTTTGTGGCTGACTTAACTTGAAATAAACTCATTTCTGGCCCCATTTCTCTGTGTTTCTTTCTCATTAAATGTCATTAGTTAAAAAGGTACATATTTCATACTGTTGGTCACTAAGGTCCCAAGTCTCCATTGACCTCACTGCACCATTAGGTTACTTAATTAATTAAGGACAAAGAAATGTTCAAGCTTATAGCTGAGGGAAGAATTTCAACAAATGAAGTACACTGCAAAATGCCCTTCTGTTACAAATACTGGACCAACACTGTAGAGAACAAGTTTTAAACACAGCTTTCCTTGGACATCTGAAAACTGGTTTGAGTACAGGAATAACTCAGTTTTCACAGAAACCTTAAATGGGAGTGATCAGCACAATGAGATTGAGAAATGAATGAACTCACCGCACAGCTCATGACTCAAAGTGTACTTTACACTCTTTCTGATGATTAGTGATTCACTAAAACAAGAATTCTGCCAACAAGGTGAGTCACAAGTTCTACCAACTGTTATGACAAATGTCCATTCAGCCTTCTTCTACACTTTCCTACTTAAGAAAAATCAAATGTATCACACCCATTGTGAAGCCTTTGTCTTGCACAAAGTCTCATAACTCCAAAAATAATAATCCATTTCACTTTGTTATCATATTGCCATTGTGTCATCATTGTTTAATTGGACCTGCAGGATAATGGTCCACTACTCGAACTGCAATGATAACGAATTCCTGAACTTAGCCGCCCAAAAGCGGCAGACTGACCTTGTCCAAGCAACTATACTAAGATTGGATGCTGTCCTTGATTTACTGTGGCAGGACCTCCCTCCTCTTGAATTGATGGATGACTATCTGTCTTAGATAAGGTGATGGCTTAGTGGTATTGTTGCTAGACTATTAATCTAGAAACTCGGAAAATATTCTTGGGACCCTGGTTTGAATCCTGCGAAGGCAGATGTAAAATCTGAATTCACTTTTTAAAAATCCAGAATTAAGAATCTATTAGATTAGATGAGATTCCCTATAGTGTGGAAACAGGCCTTCGGCCCAACAAGTCCACACCGACCCTCCAAAGAGCAACCCACCTAGACCCATTCCCCTACATTTACCCCTTCACCTAACACTACGGGCAATTTAGCATGGCCAATTCACCTAACCTACACATCTTTTGACTGTGGAAGGAAACTGGAGCACTCAGAGGAAACCCACACAGACACCGTGCAAACTCCACACAGACAGTCACCCGAGGCTGGGACCCTGGTGTTGTGAGGCAGCAGTGCTAACCACTGAGCCACCGTGCCACCCCAAATTTTGCTGACCGTGAAACAATTGTTGTTTGTTGGAAAAATCCATCTGGATCAGCTGGTCTGGCCTACATGAGTCTCCAAACCTACAGCAATGTAGTTGATTCTCAACTGTCCTCTGAAATTGCACAGTGAGCTTGTATAAATCGTTACAAAGTCTCAACAAAGAAATGGAACCAGACCACCACCTGATAGCAACCTAAACACTGGAAAAGACAATGGCAGAAGCAGCTCCGTTGACCCTGCTACTGCCAAAATTGGGAGAACTACCTCACAGATTAGTCAAACAACAGCCTGATGTAGTCATATTCACTGAATCATACCTGACAATGTCCTAGAAACTACTACCACTATATCTGGAGAGGTCCTGTCCCATCAGGAGGACAGACACAGCAGAGGTGCAGCATGGTGGCTTACAGTTGGGAGGGAGTTGCCCTGGGAGTCCTCAACTTTGACTCTGGACCCCATGAAGTCTCATGGCTTCAGGTTAAACATTAGCAAGGTATCCTCCTGCTGTTTACCACATACTGCCCTCCATCAGCTGAAGAATTAGTACTCCTTCATGTTGAACAACACGTGGAGGGAGCACTGAGGGTGGCAAAGATGTAACATGTACTCTGGGTGGGGGTTTCATTGTTGGCAGCATTAGCAGCAGCAGCACTACTGACTGGTTGGTCAAGTCCTAACGGACATACCTGCAAGGCTGGGTCTGTGGCAGGTGGTGAGGATGCAACAAGAGGGAAAAACATACTTGACCTCATGATTATCAATCTACTGGCTACAGGTGTATCTGTCCAAAATAATATTGGTAAGAGTGACCACCACACGGTTCTTGTGGAGATAAAGTCCCAACTTCACATTGAGAATAACCTCCATTGTGCTGTGTGGCATTATCATCATGCTAAATGGGATAGACGTCAAACAGATTTAGCATTTCGAAACAGGGCATCCATGAAGTGTTGTAGACCAACAATGGCAGCAGAACTATCCTCCAACACAAGCTTCAACCTCATGGCCTGGCATATACCCACTCAACCATTACCATCAAGCTAGTGGATCAACATTGGTTCAAAGCAAAATGCAGGAGGGCATCCCAGGAGCAGAACCAGGCATACTAAAGATGAGGTGTCAACTTGGTGAAGTTACCAAACAGGACAACTTGCATGCCAAACAGCATAATCAGCAAGTGACCCATCATGATCTCCACCAGTGGTTCCTAGGATTACAGATATCAATCTTCAGTTAATTCAATTCACTGTAAGTGACTTCGAGAAACAGTTGGAGGCTCTGGATACTGCAAAAGGCTATGGACCCTGACAACATTCCGACAATAGTACTGAAGACTTGTGTTCCAGAACTTGCTGCTCCCCTAGCCAAACTTTTCCAGTAATTACAGTTCTGGTATTTACCCGACAATGTGGAAAATCGCCCGGGTATGTTGTAAACGCAAAAAAAAAAGCACAAACAGGTCATTTAAGAAGCAATATGAACCATGCAACAGTGGAACTTACAACAAGAGCTCATTTGCAACAAAATCATCATTGTCTCTGGAAATAAATCTGTCACTGAAGTTCTTGAATTGAAAAAGATTTTTTTAACTCTAGAATGAAAAGTCCAAATAACAGTGGATAGAGTCTAGAAAATTGTTCAAGAAGCATTGTACAGCAAAAGTTCCATTTCATGCAGAACATTCTGGAGAGTGTGTTGACAACTTAAATAAAGCATTTGACCAGAGAAGTCAGACTTCTAATGTGAAAAATATACAATAGATGACAACTTCAAAACAAAATCCTAAACAATTTAATGCTACTGTAATAAAGATAGAAACTGCTGGAGAAACTCAGCAAGTCTGACAGCAGCTATGGAGGGAAAACAGAGATAAACTTTTGAGTTCAGAAGAAGGGGCAGTAAAGATGTCCTGTGGCAGTTGTATAGAACTATATCTGCAGTTCTGTATATAGATTTGGTCTTACCTTAGGAATGATATATTTTCCAGACAGGGAGGACGACAAAGATTCACTAAACTGATTCCTGGAATGTGTTTGAAGCTCAGATTCCAGCTCATCAATTCTAAGCTGGAGTTCCTCCAACATCCAACACTGGCTGTTGATGTGGTCAGAGCAGCTCGCAATGGGAACTGCCAGCTCCCACATCATACAGCTACAACACATTACATAATGGCTAGCATGTACAGGTTCACATTAGTGACAGCATTCTCTTCTTACACCACCAGTTTGGGCAGATGGTGAGGATTGGGGTGTTTGCATTTGCTGAAATGGGTCTTCTCAGTCTCTGGTCTGTATTGGTACTTTCTAATGCATCCAGATTCTGTGGCAGCTCACTTACGTTGTGGTCAATGTGGATCAGGGATCCAGCTGTCATATGATTGATGGCACTCGTTGCTTCAATTTCTGCCTCTTCACAGATTATCCCTTCATCATTTTCCAGGGTGGAAGCAGGCCTTCAGCACACTGAATGTGTCACCTGGATGTACATCACAGGTGACTCCAAGATTCCTCAATGCTATCTGACTCTACTTCACTTGACTCTACTGACACTTTAGGCTCTGAAGTACTGTTGAGTGAACTACTTTCCTCTACTTCATCCACCAGATCACTGGTGGTAAACCTTTAATGAGGTTGCTGTCTAGTTATTAATTCCAGAACATAGTTTTCACTGATGTCGAGCTGCTCAATGATTCTATGGGGTTCAGGATCCCAGACACCCTGTAACTTATTCTGACCTCAGATAGCCTGATTTCAGAGCAATACTTTTTATTGATTGGAAAGTCAGTCACATCACTCTTGCAATCATTCTATGTTTTTCCAAGAAAATTACAAGAACCCTTCCTTCCCGATCCCGTAGACATCATTACAAATGCCTGACCTAGCCTCATGTGATGTTCCATTATCCATTCATTGACCTGGCCATCTCCCTCAGAAAGTGTGATGAGCCCAAGGAGATGGCCCATTGGAAGTACTTGATCTCAATCAGTTAAGAGATAGTGTGGAAAAAGGCCTGTGAATTTAGTGTAGGTGCTATTATAAACATAACTCAGCTTCAGAGGATACAAAAAATACTTTTGTTCACTCTCAGGAGGCAAGGTGCACAGACAGTCATACAGAGTACTTCTTGTAATGTCAGTTTTGAATTGTCATGGAATGTACTTTTATTATTTTTATGAATAGTGCATTTTGGAATAAAGCTAGTGTGGTTTTGGCCAAGCTATTCCAGCATAACTTCTCATGTGATATTGATATTTGCCAAACTTCTCATGTGATATTGATGCACCTCTTAAATTAAGTGGGACTTGATCCCTAGCCTCCTGGTTTAGAGATAAGGACAATATCACTTTTCCACAAGCACCCTCTTGGTCATGTGGAATACAGTTGAATCATCTGCACTGTTGATTACCCTCTGGATGACAAGGGGTGGTGTGGCTTCTGGCATGTCCATAAACCTTGCAAAACTCCTTTGGGATCTTGGTCTCCAAGTTGCTACAGAGTTATACAGTCATACGGCAAAGAAACACACCCTTCAATCCAACCAATCCATGCTGACCATAATCCCAAAGTAAACTAATCCCACCTGCCTGTACTTAGACTATATCCTTCCAAACATTTCTTATTCATGTACTTATCCAAATGTCTTTTCAATGTTGTAACTATATCTGCAATCATCACTTCCTCTGGAAGTTCATTCCACATACAAACCACTCTCTGTGGAAAAGTGTTACCCTCACATCTTTTTAAAATCTTTCTGCTCTCACCTTAAAAATCACTCCTCATCTTGAAATCCACAATCCTCTGAAAAAGGTACCAGCCATTCACCTTATCTATACTTCTCATGATTTTATAAACCTCTATAAGGGCACCCCTCAACCTATTATGCTCCAGTGAACAAAGTCCCAGCCCACCCAACCTCTCCTTATAACTTAAACTCTCCATTTCTGGCAACATCCTGGTGAATCTCTTCTGAACCCTCTCTCATTGAGTAATATCCTCCCTATAACAGGACGACCAGACCTGGACACAATACTCCAGAAGAGGCTCTCACCGATGTCCTGTATAACTTCAACATGAGGTCTCAATTACTATACTCAAAGACCTGAGCAATGAAGGCAAGCATGCTAAACGCATTCTTAGTCACCCTGCGTATATATGAAGCAAACTTCAAAGAATTATGCACGTGAACCTCTTGGTCTCTCAGTTCTACAGATTACTGAAGGCCCTACTTTTAATCAAATTTGTCCTGCCCTTACTTGTTTTCACAAAATACAATACCTCGCATTTATCTAAATTAAACACCATCTGCCACACCTCAGCCCATTGACCCAACTGAACCAAGTCGTTGTAATGGATGAGGCCTTTTGGTCGGTGGTGGGATTGGCCTGTGTGAACTTGGCGAAGACACCTGTGAGTATGAGAATGTGCTCAGACTCATTAGACCTGGGGCCAAGAACCAAAAGATCCATTGCAAGGTCTTCTTCTGGTCTCTTGTAAACCAGAGGTCCCACTCTGGAATGAAGTCGCATTCATGCTTTGGCTAAAGTAAGGCTCTCAATTTCGACAGTAGTTAGTAATATCAGCAGCCATCCTCGGCCAGTAACACCACTCTCTATGCAGGGCAGCTTTCTCTCCAGTTGCTTCACTTCCTGCTTGATCATGAACTGTTACCATACTTGACACTTGAGGCTGTTAGAAAGGATGAGTTGCTTGATCTCAACAGTTTCCACGTTTGTTTGGGCACCCACATCTGCTGGCATTCAATTGGTGGAGTTACGTGTAGAAATACTGGAGGAAGCTGAAGTTGAATATAAACATTGGCATGTACTTGGTAGATGAAGTTACGTTTTGCTGCACTGTATATTGAATGAAATCAGATGGAGGATACAGGTTTTCTCAGAATAGAGATCTAGCTTCTACACAGATAATGAAAATTACAGACAATCCATCTATTCTTATCCTATCCGACCTGATGTGTCAGAACGTATTCACTTCACACTTGACCCAAAAGCCACGTATTTCCCTGCAGGAAGTGAAAAACAAGGTAAATCTCCAGTCAAACTAATGGGAAAAATATCTGGTAAATTCCTCTTCAATCTCCTTAGGACATTGAAAGCACTCTGACCCTGATGTGTGTGATACAGTGCCTATCTTGTGTACAAAGTGTTTTTTGCCATAGCCAGAAACTAGTGCAGCCCTCACTTGGAGGAATTCACAAAGTCGATGCCCAGATGGCAGCCTATCTAACAGACTACCATTCTCTGCGGAAAGAATAATCCTCTGATTATATAACCTAATGCCAGCTTATATTACTAATTTAATTGAAACGATCCATTTCAAGGTCACAAGTTTTATTTTTAAACTAATTTCTAAAACATGGTCAAATCATCCCAAGCTTATGCTTCTCCAAATTGCAGCTCCCCAGGCCTTTTTTTAATTACGAGGATGATCGAAATTGGGAAATAACATAGTGACCTTCCTTTGCACCCTTTCAAAAGCAATATCAAATTTAAGGCCATTATACATAGGAACAAAGAAAGGCCATTCAGCCCATCAAGTCTGCTTTCATTCAATGAGACCATGGCTGTTCTGATAATCCTCAACTCCCCGTGTCTGCGTGGGTTTCCTCCGGGTGCTTCGGTTTCCTCCCACAGTCCAAAGATGTGCAGGTTAGGCCGAAGGGTCTGTACTGCGCTGTATTCTTCTATGTTCTATGTTCTATGTTCTATGTTTGGGCCGAAGGGCCTGTTTCCACACTATAGGGAATCTAATCTAATGCACTTTCCTGCCTTTTCCCTACTAATGATTCCCCTACTGATTAAAATCTATCTCAGCCTTGAATATACTTAATGAATCAACTTTAACAGCCTTCAGCAGTAAAGAATTCCACATATTCACAACCCTCTGACAAAAGAGATTTCTCCTCATCTCTTAAATATGTCACCCCCAATTCTTAATTATGCCTTTGTTCCTCCTCCCTCCCATTAATGGGAAACAATCTTCCCATACCTATACTGTTAAAAGTTATCTATAAGAATAATAGGGTGGTAATGATAGGGGATTTTAACTTTCCAAACATGGGACTGTCATAGTATTAAGGGCTTTGATGGCGAGGAATTTGTTAAGTGCATACAAGAAAACGTTCTTCTACAGTAAGTGGATGTATCCACTAGAAGGTGCAAAACTTGGGAAATAAGGCAGGGCAGGTGATGAGGTATGGGTGGGGGTGCACTCGAGGACCAATCACCATAATTGTATTAAGTTTTAAAATAATGATAGAAAAGGATAGATCAGATTGAAAAGTTGAAGTTCTAAATTGGAGGAAGACCAATTTTGATGGTATTAGGCAAGAACTTTCAAAAATTGATTGGGGGTGGAAATTTGCAGGTAAAGGGATGGCTTGAAAATGAGAAGGTTTCAAAAATAAGATAACGAGAGTCCAGAGACAGTATGTCCCTGTTAGGATGAAGGGCAAGGCTGATAGGTGAAGGGAATGCTGGATGACGAGAGAAATTAAGGTTGTGATTAAGAATAAGAAGGAAGCATATGTCAGGATTGAATGCATCCCTAGAAGAATATAAAAGCAGTTGGAATATACTTAAGTGAGAAATCAGGGAGGCAAAAAGGGGACATGAGATAGCTTTGGCAAATAGGGTTATAGAGAATCGAAAGGGAGAGAATAGGGCCTCTTAAACATCAGCAAGGCCACCTCTGTGTGGAATTGCAGGAGTTGGAGAGATACTAAATGAGTATGTTGCATCAGTGTTTACTGTGGAGAAGGATATGGAAGATAGAGAACGTGGGGAAATAAATAGCCACATATTGAAAAATGTCCATCTTATAGAGGAGGTGGTGCTGATTATCTTAAAATGCATAAAGATGGATAAATCCCCAGGATCTGATCAGGTGCACCCTTGAACTCTGTGGGAAGCTAGGTAAGTGATTGCTTGGCATTTTGCTCAGATATTTGTATTATCAATAGTCACACGCAAGGAGGTTGGCTAATATTGTGCCACTCTTTAAGAAAGGGGGCAAGGAAAAGCAGGGAACTATAGACCGGTGAGCCTGACATCAGTGGGTGGGCAAGTTGTTGAGGGAATCTGAGGAACGGAATTTATGTGTATTTGGAAAGACAAGGACTGATTAGGGATAGGCAAATGGCTTTGTGCATGGGAAATTGTCTCACTAATGTGATTGAGTTTTTTGAAGAAGTTACAAAGAGAATTGATGAGGGCAGAGTGGTGGACGTGAGCTACATGGACTTCAGTAGGGCATTTAACAAGGTTCCTCATGGTAGACTGATTAGCAATCTTAGATCTCACAGAATAGAGAGCGAACTAGCTACTTGGATACAGAACTGGCTCAAAGGTAGAAGACACAGAGGATGGTGGTGGAGGGTTGCTTTTCAAACTGGAACCCTGTGACCAGCAGTGTACCACAAGGATCAGTGCTGGGTCCACTGCTTTTCTCCATTTATGTAAATGATTTGGACGAGAACATGAGGTATGTTAGTAAGTTTGCAGATAACACCAACATTGGTGGTGTATTGGATTGCAAAGAACTTACCTCAGAGTACAAAGGGATCTTGATCAGATGGGCCAATAGGCCAAGGAGTGGCAGATGGAGTTTAATGCAAATAAATGTGAGCTGCTGCATTTTGGAAACACAATCAAGGCAAGACTTATACACTTAATGGTAAGCTCCTGGGGAGGTTGCTGAACAAAGAGACCTTGGAGTGCAAGTTCATTGTTTCTTGAAAGTGGAGTTGCAACTAGATAAGATAGTGAAGAAGGCATTTGGTATGCTTGCCTTTATTGGTCAGTGCATTGAGTATAAGGATTGGGAGGTCATGTTGTGGCTGTACAGGACATTGGTTAGGCCACTTTTGGAATATTGCATGCAATTCTGGTCTCCTTCCTATCGGAAGGATGTTGTGAATCTTGAAAGGGTTCAGAAAAGATTTCCAATGATTTTGCCAGCGTTGGAGGGTTGGAGCTATAGGGAGAGGCTGAACAGGCTGGGGCTGTTTTCCCTGGAACATCAGAAGCTGACGGGTGACCTTATAGAGGTTTAGAAAATCATGAAGTGCGTGAATAGGGTAAATAGACAAGATCTTTTCCCAAGGTTGGGTGAGTCCAAAACTAAAGAGTATACATTTAAGGTGAGAGGGAAAAGATTTAAAAGGGATCTAAGGGACAACGTTTTCACACAGAGGGTGGTGCATGTATGGAATGAGCTGCCAGATAAAGTGGTGGAGGCTGGTACAATTATAACATTTAAAAGGCATCTGGATGGGTATATGAATAGGAAGGGTTTGGAGGGATATGGGCCAAATGCTGGCAAATGGAACTAGATTTATGTTGGATATCTGTTTAGCATGGATGAGTTGGACCAAAAGGTCTGTTTCTATGCTGTACATCTCTATGATTCTAAGTACCCTAAGAATCTTGTATGTTTCAATAAGGTTGTGTCTCATTATTCTCAATTCCAATGAGTGCAGGTCAAACCTACTCAACCTCTCTTCATTAGACAATTCGTCACTACTTGGTACCTGCCTAGTAAACCATCTTTGAATTGCCTCCAATAGCAGTATACCTTTCCTAAGATAAGAGACCCAAAACCACTCACTGTACGGGCAGTCCCTGGGTCGCAAACAGGTGCCATTCTTGAGTCCATTCACAAGTTGATTTGTATGTAAATCAGAACAAAATGCAGGACATTATAAAGTAGCCATTTTTAAGTACTGGAAATGTTCTCAATGTGTATCTTTAATATCCCTGTAAGGGATCGCATTTGTAAGTTTAAGTATTCGTTAAGTCAGACATTCATAAATTGAGGATTCCTGTATTCCAGCTGTGATCTGATGAGCTAGAATCTTATATAATTTTAGAGAAACCTCCCAACTTTTATACTCCAATGCCTTTCAAATAAAGACCAACATTCCATTTGTTTTACCTATTATCCATTGAACTTGGATGCAAACTTTTTTGCTATTCATGGATGAGGACTCCCAAGCCCCTCTGTTCTGTAACTTTGTATTGTCTTTCTCCTTTTAAATAATATTCAGCTCTTTTATTGCTCTTGCCCTTAATGCATAACCTCACAGTTTTCCTCATAATATTCCATCAATCAAGTTTATGCCCACTTTTATCTCTTTGTATACTCTTTGTGTCATCCTTACCACTTGCCTTCCTACCTGTTTTCAAGTAATTTCTAAATGTGGCTACAGTACATTAACTTTCTTCATCCAAGTAATTGATATATATTGGAAATAAGTGTGGCCCTAGTACTGATCCCTGTGGATACCACTGGTTATATATTGCTTTCCTGGAAATGGTCCCTTAGCCCAACTTGTCTGTCTTCTATTAATTAGCTAATCATTTTCCCATGTTAGTATACCACCCCCAACATATTTATCTTAAGTAGCTTAAGTTGTAGTACCTCATCACATAAATCATAGAATCCCTACAGTGTGGAAACAGGCCATTTGGCCCAACATATCCATATTGACCCTCTGAAGAGTATCCCACCCAGACCCATTCCCCTACCCTATTACTTTACATTTCCCCTAATGCACATAACCTAGAACACTATGGGCAATTTAGCATGGCCAATTCACCTAACCTGCACATCTTGGAACTGTGGGAGGAAACTAGAACACCCGAAGGAAACCCACGCAGACAGGGAGAGAATGTGCAAACTCCACACAGTCACCGAGGCATGTCTTCTAAAAGTCTAAATCTATTACATACATTGCTTCCCCTTTATCTATTCTGCTTCTTACTTCCTCAAAGAATTCTTATAAATTTGTCAGACAAGACATCCCCTTCATGAAGCCATGCTGATTTCACTTGATCATATTATGTATTTCTAAATGATCACCTATTATATCCTTTATAATACACTCAACCATTTTCCTAATAACAAGATGCAGTATTCTAAATAAGGCCAAAGTGAGGAATATTACAAAGATTAGCTGCAGTAGAAAACTTCATCTTACATTCAATTGTCCTACCAGTACAAGTCAGCAGATTACTTTCTTAGCTATTGCTTTATTACATTATCATGAATCTTTAGAGATTGTATGCAAGTCCAATATTCACGTTGTCCCTATATATAACATTGTACTTGTATTCATTAAATATCATTTGTTAGTTACAAAACTATTCTCATAACACATCTAGATTTGTGTGCAGTACTCAAGTATCACCCTCAACTCTGGTATTTGTACATTCCTTTCATATATCATCTGCAATCTTGTAGATCCCTCCCCCAGCACTCATATCCACAGCATTAACAAGGAAAGGTAAAAAGCAATGGTCCTAATAGTGATCTTTGTGGGATATCATTGGTGATTGGTTTGTAAAAAATTCCAGATCAACTGACAAACACTTTTGACAAACACTTTTGCCGAAAGTCTTTCAGTCAGTTCTCAAAATTGCTCTGGATGGCCATTAATACCTGAACGTTCAACCTGAGAAAACAAACCTCTTTTGCATTACCTCAGCAGAAAAAATTTGTAAGTCTAAGTAAACACAGTCTATCAGGTTCCTCTCCTCCTATTTTGTGATTTGTTCTGTGTGCTGGGTCAGTGTAAATCCAAGTGGCATAGTCATTGATCAGGATTATTTGCACTTAAAACCCTTTGAAATATGATAGAAAGCAATCTGGTAGAAAGCAATCTACACAACGATGGAAAGCAAGCTGTGAAACACATAATAATATAGAGTAATTTCCTCCAGCACCTATGGATGCTAGGTCACTGTTTACTCAGATGGATACATCTATTAATCAACTATGGAATACAGGAAGAACAAGCCATTTGGATACAAAACTGGCTCAAAGTAGAAGACAGAGGGTGGTGGCGGAGGGTTGTTTTTCAGACTGGAGGCCTGTGTATAGTGGAGTGCCACAAGAATCGGTGCTGGGTCCACTACTTTTCGTCATTTATATAAATGATTTGGATGTGAGCATAAAAGGTACAGTTAGTAAGTTTGCAGATGACAACAAAATTGGAGGTGTGGTGGACAGTGAAGAAGGCTACCTCAGATTACAACAGGATCTTGATCAGATGGGCCGATGGGCTGAAGAGTCGCAAATGGAGTTTAATTTAGATAAATGCGAGGTGGTGCATTTTGGGAAAGCAAATCTTAGCAGGACTCATATACTTATTGGTAAGGTCTTAGGGAATGTTGCTGAATAGAGACCTTTGAGTGCATGTTCATAGCTCCTTGAAAGTACAGTCGCAGGTGGATAGGATAGTGAACGAGGTGTTTTGTATGCTTTCCTTTATTGGTCAGAATATTGAGTACAGGAGTTGAGAGGTCATGTTGTGCCTGTACAGACATTGGTTATGCCATTTTTGGAATATTGCGTGCAATTATGGTCTCCTTCCTATCAGAAAGATGTTGTGAAACTTGAAAGGGTTCAGAAAACATTTACAAGGATGTTGCCAGAGTTGAAGGATTTGAGAATTAGAATTAGAATTAGAATCCCTGCAGTGTGGAAACAGGCCCTTCAGCCCAACAAGTCCTCACTGACCCTCTGAAGAGTAGCCCACACAGACCCATTTCCATACATTTAGCCCCTGACTAATACACCCAATCTACACATCTCTGAATACTGTGGGCAATTTAGCATGGCCATTTCACCTAACCTGCACATCTTTGGGTTGTGGGAGGAAACCCACGCAGACATGGGGAGAATGTGCAAACACCACACTGGGAGTTGCTAGAGGCTGGAATCGAACCCAGGTCCTTGGTGCTGTAAGGCAGCAGTGCCAACCACTCAGTCACCGAGCTGCCCCTAAAACTTGAGCCCCCAACCTTTGAATAGCAACCTCAACCATGACAGAGAATTTCAAAGTGCCCTCTATTATGCCACACAGACGTGTTAATGTATGCTTTCCTTTATTGGTCAGAGTACTGAGTACAGTAATTGGGAGGTCATGTTGCAGCTGTACAGGACATTGGCTAGGCTACTTTTGAAATATTGTGTGCAATTCTGGTCTCCTTCCTATCGGAAGGATGTTGTGAAACTTGAAAGGGTTCAGAAAAGATTTACATGGATGTTGCCAGGGTTGGAGGATTTGAGCTATAGGGAGAGTCTGAATAGGGTGGGGCTGTTTTCCTTAGAGTGTTTAAGGCTGAGGAGTGACCTTATAGAGGCTTATAAAATCATGAGGGGCATGGATAGGATAAATAGACAAAGTCTTTTCCCCGGGTTGGGGGAGTCCAGAACTACAGGGCACAGGTTTAGAGTGAGAGGGGAAAGATATAAAAGAGACCTAAGGGGCACTTTTTTCATGAAGACGGTGGTGCGTATATGGAATGAGCTGCCAGAGGAAGTAGTGGAAGCTGGTACAATTGCAACATTTAAAAGGCATCTAGATGGGTATATGAATAGGAAGGGTTTAGAGGGAAATGAGCCGGGTGCTGGCAGATGGTACTAGGTTGGGTTAGGATATCTGGTCGGCATGGATGAGTTGGACCAAAGTGTCTATTTCCAAGCTGTGTATCTCTATGACTCTTTAACTATAATTGACTGACCAGGCCAATCTCTTTTTTGAACTGAAGAAACTATTTTGAGAGTTGAATTTGTATTAATGTAATAGTTCAAATTAAAAATGCACATAAACTATTCAGCAACAACTTGCATTTACAATGTGTGCCTTTAACATAGCAAAGCATCAAAAATTAATAATAGAAGTCTTCACTTTATAACCTGTTATCAATAGTTGGAGGAGCAATAGAAAATGTTCTAATGTCCACTAATGAGGTCAATATGATGCAACTTATAGATTTTTTAATGGGAGCTGGTAAGTAAAAAAATCTAAAGAGCAGACAAAATAAAGATTGTAGTGGGCACAAACAAGAGGCCAATGATATTCAATATTAGTAGATTTCAAACATCAATGAAAACTCTGCCATGATATAAAGAATCAAATGCACAGCTTGTTGATTATTTTTCAGACACTACAAGAAAAAGAAGTTGAGTTTAGATTCTGTTTCTGATACATCTATTTATCCCAAAACAAATAAATGTTTCATCTCAGAGATAAAATTCCACAGGCATGATTGGGTAGATACCTTGCAGTCCTGCGATAGGGTTAGACATTTCTCAACATAGACTAGTGACTGTATCTACAGATCTTGGAACACCTGCATGTCTGTTGTTAAGAACAATTTAAGCTGTGTTGGCCTGGCTGTGTATTGATATCCAAAGTAAATGTGCAAAATAGATACAGTACTGCCACCTGTTGACAAGAACCATTGCCTATGGCTGTTATTGTTGTGGCTTATTGCCAACCAGAGCTGAAATATCAGAAAACAAAGTGCTCACAGATCAATTGTTACAACACAGCGGTAAACTCCTCTGCTAATTAAACCAAACACATAGAAAAGCTCACCTCACCTTGTATTCTGTTAAAGTATGAGTGACAGAGAACTACACAAATTCCACTATTTAAAGAAAAAAAATAACAATTTTATTCTTTAACTCCAAAGTGAACATTAAACAACTATTTACAAATCTAAGCCTCATTTCTTTTAAAGATTTGTTATCTACCTCTCACTGTATAACATTATTTGATCCAATAAAGCCCCTATTAAATTTACAGAATCTTAATTTTCAAAACCAGACACCGTCTCCGGTCTCACTCTTCCTCTTGTTCCTAGATCTCCCTGAGTCGTCTTCGGTCTTCTGCTGCAAAGATGTTTCATGTGAAAAAGGTACCTTCGACAGAGAGTGTGCTGAATAGCAGTCTTTCAATGGCAGTTGGTACTCTTTCTGGCCAACAGTCCAAAATGCCTGCCTTTTTTTATACCCTAAACATCGGACCATCTCATTGGTTAGATGTTGTCAAAACAGTACAATTCAAATTTAATTGGGTTTTAGTATCTTGGGGCATAATTTAAACTGATTGGTTAAATTCAAACTGCTATGAAAACAACTGGTATTTATGTTACGGCCAAAATTTTACATCTTTCAATTTTCCAGCACACTCTGTGACTGCAAGTCAGTCGCATGACAGGTGCTTGCCAGCTTTCACTCTCTTTAAAGGTACAGTACATGCCTTCAACTTCATAACAAGATCAAACAGGTAACATGCGTCATTCAGGGTGCTAACAGTTTCATTGATCCTGGTCAATACTTACCTCTCAACCAATATCAAGAACAGTTGATTTGACAATTTATTTCACTGCTATTTATGAAACTTTGATGAGTGCAAATTAGCCACCAGATTTCCTATATTATAACATTAACTATACTTCAAAAATTAATTAATTGTCTAAAACTTCTTTGACGCATTCCTAAAAAATGAAAGACATGAGATAAATGAAAATGTCTTCCTTCCTCTCCTGTTTCCCTTGCTTTGCTCTTTATTCCTTTTCATCCTTTATACCGTGACACCATTCTCCATTGTCAATATAGTGCTGCATCTATATACCAGTTAGTTACAGATGTTTTCTGTGGGTTGCAGAAACACAACGTTGCACCAAAATACTATGTTAAAAACTGATAGGTGTGTGGACAGACTACCCACATGCCCTGTTCTCACCAGGTGCAGGAAACCAGCATCAGGGGTCATGTTGCAGTGCTTGATATTATCTAATCAACCTGATAAGAGATGTTGTTACACACCTCTGGAGCAAGTGAGACTTGAACCCAGGCCTCATGGCCCAAGGGTAAGGGCATAACCACTGCATCATAAGAGATCTCAAATGTTGCAGAGCTTTGCTGCATAAATTCCATAATGGAAGGAAGTGTAATGAGGATTTTTACTTTATCGTCCATAAGAACAAACTGAGATATGGATGTACATGAGATGCAATATGAAAAAACTTAAAGGTGAAATGACAGAAAGAGAAAACATTTAAGCATTGTTTGCAATCTGAGCATACCCCAGAATGTTCTGCAGCCAAAATGCTTTTAAAATTGTAATTACTCATGTTATATAGAAAGTGCAACAAACAATTATTGCATAGCCACACCTCACAAATAAAAATCATAATGACCAGATAATCTGCTTTACAGTGATGTTGCGTGAGAGATAAACATTGACATAACATCAGGAGAATTCCCCCATTCTTCTTCAAAAGTATCATGGAGTTGTTTGCATTTGCCTCAGCTGGCACCTTTGACATTGCAGCATTTGCTCAGTTGTGAATAGGCATGTCAGCCAGCCTAGATTTTCTGCTCAGTCTTCTTGAACACGCAAACTTCTGACTGTTATCTATCCTATTTACCAAAATTCTGTCAATGTCCCTTTGAAATTTTTAACTGAATTAACCTCAACAACTTTTGAGTGAAAAGAGTTCAGGGTTTTTATTTTGTGAGAAGTTTTTCTTGTCTAAATGTGTGATTTATATATTTTAATATCATTTCATTTAGAGTTTGTATTTGAGCTATTGGCATATGGGTTTGAGTCTCTGTGTTTGAAGAGGTTTAATGGTTAACTTGTAAGTATTTCTGTGTAGCTACAGTAAAAGAGACTGTTTCGGGTATGTTTTAATTGGGCAAGATATGAGTGAATAAAGTTTAGTGTACTAAGCTTTCAGCTTGTATGTTCAGGAATTGATTTGTTTCTTTTGATTAAGAAAAACGCTTACTTGGAAGAAACGTTTCTGGGTTTCAGTTTGGCAGTTTTGCAGAAGTCTTGGCTAAAAAGTGGATGAGCAAAACAGATACTTCTGACAAAAGCAGATTATTTAGAACTATTAAGAAATAGGTTACATCAGTGAAAGGAGTTTAATTTGAAAGTTTCAGATTTGGAAATGTTTGGTTACAACCCTGAAGGAGTTATTTAAAGCTGACAATTACTATGTTTACTTTAATGGAGGTTGAGGGAAGAGGGGATTAAATTCTCAAGACTGGAAATTGAAGCCATTGTTAAATTAATTCCTAGAGATGTGAAAGAGAAGAGAATTCTCCCTGGTATGTAAAAGAGGGTGTTTGGGATTATTGGGATTGAACTTTACTGAATGTATAAAATCCTCAAACTTGTGTTGAGAGTAAATAGTTTAGTTTATAATATTTTGATTTTTATTCTTACATGCAATAAACTGCCATTTAATTGTAAAACCCAAATGCACAACATTATGTCTTGTGTTTCTATGAAAACACCATCTCCTTAAAACCAAATAAAGCGAAATGTGATTTATCAAGCTAGATTTCAGTCTGGGGACTGACTTGTCCAACAATAACATCAGCTGGGATTATAGCACTTGACATCACCCTGAATGGTCTAGCTGTGTTTTTCAGGCTGTACTGCTTTTTGTGAGGGCATTCCACCTGAAGAAGTAGTTTCTCTGTCCATCCTATTAACTCTTTAAACAATTTAAAGACCTCAATTAAATCCTTTATCTTCTACACTCAAGAGACTATAAGGTGAGTTGCACTGTATGGAGTTGCATGATGTATTGCAGAGTGGGAATTATTGATAAGGGTCCAAAATTCCTGCTTATCATGCCACCTTCAGGGCAGCAGAATAAAATAATGTTAAATTTTGAAATTATTGGACCAAAAATTGGCATTATTTAGATTCCTTTTGGGAGGGAAGGGTTCAGCTTTAAATGCTCTTTTCTCTCTGTCATAGACAAAACCTATTATCATGTCAACTAAGCCTGGCATTGTGGAACAAGCCCCTGATCATCAGGGGACACAGGGAGGCCTTAGAGAACGACACTTGATCACATTCAGTGTCCTGTCAGCTTCAGCAACTTTTGATGAAGAGATCCAGCATCACCTCCAGTGTGCTAGCGCAGCCTTTGGTCACCTGAAAAAAGGTGTTTGAGAACAACAACATTAGATCCGACACCAAGATCATGATTTACAGAGCTGTGGTGGTTCTGCCCTCCTATATGGCTCTGAGGCATGGACTGTCCACAGCATACATCCCATGGCACTGGAACAGTACTTCCAACCCTGCCTGCACAATATCGTACAAATCCGCCGGGAAGAAAGATGCACCAACACCATCATCCTTGACCAGTATCAGGCCAACATCCCCAGCATCGAGGTACAGACCAGACTTGATCGGCTACAATGGGCTGGGCACATCGTCCACATGACCAACACGAGATTGCACAAGCAGGTTCAAAGCTTCAAAGAAAAGAAAACCATACCCCAATACTCCCAGCTTCAAAGTGGCAGACAAGCTCCAAGTTGACAGAAGAAACGCTTCAGTGATATGCTCAAGGTCTCACTGGCAACGTGCAGCATTCTTACAGACACCTGGAATCACTGGCCGAAGACCATCCAAAGCTTCTGTGAAAGCATCGAGCACCTTGAGATTTGCCATTGACAAAAAGCAGAAGCTAGGCAGCTCACTGCCACACCAATGCCCCACCCACCCCTTTCCGTGACCACCACCTGCCCCAAATGTAACAGAGCCGGTAGTGGCCGCATTGGTCTGTACAGACACCTATGGACTCACCCAGCGAGTAGGAAACAGTCATCTTCATCTGCAAGGGACCGCTGATGATGATGATCACATCAACAGAAAAGGACAACATTTCATTCCAAAGTTCTGCCACCATCAAATGCAGTGACACTTTAAACCAGTTTAAAGACAGAGGAAGTCTTGGTCTTTTTTTTGTACAGCACAATGAAACCAACAGTCAAAACTGCAAATTTCTGTTCTGTTACCATACACCATCAAGTACTGATTCTGTAAGTGATTGCTTTGCAATTTTGAGCTTTAGGTTGAATACGGCACATCAGAGATTTTCAGCCTTTGATTTAAACAATATTCCTAAGAGCATGATAAAAACATTTTCACCAGGATATATTTATTACGTTCCTCCCTCAGCCTGTGCACCAAACAACTTTCCATTGCTCAGCAACGTTAAACTTCACATCAATTCAAGTTCTCTCATCTTTGATTCATCGTCCTTTCTTCCTCCCTTAACCATGTTCTCCACTTAAACTCCTCAACCCTGTATTACAGGATAGTCTCACCTTTGACCTTGTTGGTCACATGCTGTCATTACTTCCAACCTTTTAATCAGAGTTAAGGATATCTCTGGTCTATTTCTTCAAACACTTGCTTGCATCACCTCTATTCTATTTCCCAACATTACCTTCTTCACTTTTTGGAAAAGAAAACCATATCCCAATTCTCTTACAACTGCACATTTGAAATTTCAATTTTCTTGTTTTTACATCTACCATTTGCTATAGCATTCTACAACTATTGATTTGCTTAACCACATTCTCATTTGATACCCTCATACCCTAGTATGACCCTGATAGCTCTCCCAAACTGTTTGAGACATTAGCTTGAATAGACATGGAAGACTATTGATTTAGCCGTTTATTACTGGATCTTGCTGGACCACATTGGGGCCTGCTTTCCTAAGCTGAAACTGCTCACACCCCAATACCATCCTGGAAGGCAAAGATAAGCCCGGTCATGTCTTTGCTACAAATAGTCCTTCCACATCCTCTATCGTCGCGAGCAGCACATGCACTTCATTGTAATAAGATTGAGACCTCCAGTCAGTTGCCTCCACAATTTTCCTCACTCCTACTAGGATCTATCTCTAAGACAGTGCTCCCCAATGTTTGCAGTGTCAAATCAGATTTAAATGTGCCAAATAATTTCACAACACACCCATGTTTTTCAGCTGGATTGATGGCTCACAGACGTCACATTTACTTGTATTTACACTGTCACAGTAGGAATGGAGACACTGAGTGATTGTTAAGTGTCCCTCACGACCTCCTCATTTCCTGCGATCCATGCTGTCCTCCAGCTGCCACGCACAACACGCGCCCATCCTGCAGGGGTCACCGTGTGGCCCAGTGTCAGACAACAAGCCAAGGTCACCACTGGCAGCAGCTGTCCCCCACCACGCAGAGCTGGAGTGAGGCAGTGAGCTGTGACACTCTCTCCCAGACTAGGTTCCAATAGCTCCCACATTCACCTTGTTCTCGACACTGCTGCGGCGCAGCCTTGACAACCCAATAGTAGCTAGCAGTGCTGCGCAATCTGTCTCAGCCCAGCAAAGGGCAAAGACTACAAGTGACAGACGCACCATCTCTGCGCACTGAGCAATAGCGTCATGCATCAATCGGATGCTGGGAACTGGCCCACATCTCTGCTCCCACACATTGAGTGACAGCGCCATTCACCGACCAGATGCTTGGAGCTGTTTTTGCTGTCCTGCAATAGGGGTGCCTGGTGTCAGCCGATTAAGCGGTGTTGCGACCCGATAATTTCCAGGCACACTTGTCACCTTATTGCAGCACACCAGTTTTAGACTACTGCTCTAAGATTCTTCCCACGCCTAACTCTGAACAGGCATGTTTCTGTAATTGCTGTACTATCTTCCCCAATTCCCATGCTCACCTTATAAATGAAACACAGGTCCTATTCTCTCAACAGTATTCTAGTTGAATGGCTGGCCACTCAACTTTCTTCCTACCCCAGTTACTCAGTTACTTGATATTGTTAATGGTTTTCTCTCTTCAGGTACTGTCTCTTCAGGTACTGTCTCTCATCCCATTAAATCTGTCCTCTTTTAAAGGGCAACTTTAAACTCTCTTTAAAAGGGCAAACTTTTAAACCTTCTAAGCACTATCCGATCTCCAATTTTTCTTTCCTCCCCAAAATCCTTAAATCTGCTGTTGCCTTCCAAATTTGTGTTCATCTTTCTATGTTTGATCCTTCCAATCAGGTTTCTACACCTACAGGAGTACTGAAAATTCTCATCAAAGTCATAATGGCATCTTATGTGTCTGTGAGATAGATAATTCCTCCTTCTCCACTTTTGCAGCTTTTTACATTGTTGGCTCTACTATCCTTCTCCAACATTTCTCCACTGACATCCAATAGCATGAGACTGCATTTACCTGATCCCATTATTACCTATCTAATCATAACGAAAATACCATTTGCAAAGGCTTCTCTTCTTAGTCCCACACTGTAACACCCTATAAGCCCCAATGAGCTATTCTTGGCCCCTTCCTAAACTATATGTTGTCTTTTGGCAACAAAAGCAGAGCAATGTGTATGCTGATGATACTAAGCAGCACTACAGGACCAACTTTCCCACCTCCCCCACCAATGCTAAATTACCAAACTGCTTATCTGACATTCAGGGCTTAATGTTCTGTAATTTCCTCTACTTGAATATTGAGAAAAATGAAGTAATTTCTTTAGGTACCCACTTCAATCTTTGCTCCTACCTACTGACTCCTGGAAAATTGCCTGAGAAGAAGCCAAACTGTTCACAACTTAGTATCATCTTTGACTCCAAAATGAAATTTCAGTTTGTATCATTCCTAAGTCTATTTGTTTCCATATCCAAACTATAGCCTGACTTTGCCCCTGCCTCGGTTGATCTGTTGCTGAAACCCTCATTTGAAGCTTTGTTAGGTCTAGAAATCACTGTTCTAATTCACTGCTGGCTGACTTCTGACATTCTACCAATGTACATAAAAACTTAAGAATTAAGAGCAGGAGTAGGCAATTCAGGCCCTTGAGTTTGCTCCAGTATTTGACATCAACTGATCTCATCTCAGCCTCAAATCCACTTTCTTGCCAACTGTCCATAACCTTTTAACCCATTACTAATTAAACATCTATTTCTTTCTTAAATTTACTCAATGTCCCAGCATCCATCACACTCTAGGGTAGTGAATTCTACAGACTCATGACCTTTGAGTGAAATTATTTCTCTTCAGTTCTGTTTTAAATCTGCTACTACTGACCCTAAGCATGTAAACGTGTATGCATGAGATCATTCAAAACTCTTCTATCGTGTCACTGCTTGAATCAAATCCCATTCACTGGTTTGGAGTGGAATTCAATCATGTCAGATAGGATAAATTGACAAAGTCTCTTCCCTGGGGTGGGCAAGTCCAGAACTAGAGGGTATAGGTTTAGGGTGAGAGGGTAACGATTTAATAGAGGCAACTTTTTCACACAGAGTGGTACATGTATGGAATGAGATGCCAGAGGAAGTGGTGGAGGCCAGTACAATTACAACATTTAAAAGGCATCTGGATGGGTTTATGAACAGGAAGGGTTTGAAGAGATATGGGCAAGGTGCTGGCAGGTGGGGCTAGATTGGGTTGGGATATCTAGTCAACATGGACGAGTTGGACCAAAGAGTCTGTTTCCGTGCTGTACATCTCTATGGCTCTATGTTGTCCCTCCTTATCTGGCATAGTCATACGACTTCTACGACAAGGCACATATGATTTGGTAGATGTATAAGTGTACTTCAATTACGTAGTCCAAAGATGTGCGAGTTAGGTGGGTTGGCCATGCTAAATTGCCCTGTAGTATCCAGGGATGTGCAGGTTAGCCATGGGAAATATGGAGTAGAGGAGGTGAGTCTGTGTGTGATGCCATTTGGAGGGTCGGCGCGGACTTGTTGGGCTGAAAGGCCTGTTTCCACACTGCAGGGATTCTATGGATTCTGTGAATTAAATGCACGTGTTGAACACATTGCTGTGTTGTGCGCTCAAAACATCCTTGTACTTGCTGAGCTACATGGGCTCTCAGTCAAGCAACAATTTGATTTTAAAATTATCTTCCCCCTTCAATCCCAATCACAACACGGCCACTACTCATTCACATAGATGTAATCTCTTCCAGCACCAAAACCCTCCAAGATGTCTGCTGTCAATAATTCTGGCTTTTTGAGGATCCCTGATTTTAATTGCTCCACTATTGGTCACCTTTGCCCTAAACACTGGAATACCATAAGACCATAAGACATAGGAGCGGAAGTAAGGCCATTCGGCCCATCGAGTCCACTCCGCCATTCAATCATGGCTGATGGGCATTTCAACTCCACATACCCGCATTCTCCCCGTAGACCTTAATTCCTTGTGACATCAAGAATTTATCAATTTCTGCCTTGAAGACATTTAGCATCCCAGCATCCACTGCACTCCGCGGCAATGAATTCCACAGGCCCACCACTCTCTGGCTGAAGAAATGTCTCCGCATTTCTGTTCTGAATTATCATTTTAATTTAAGTCTGTCATCAATACCATCTCAAATCCCTCTGGCAAGTCTACTTCTCTTTCTTCTTTATGACACTGGTGAAGACAAACCTTTAAGCATTTGGCCTGCTGCTGTAATATCACGTTAAGTAATGTTTTATTTTGTTTTTCAATGCTCCTTTGAAGTGCCTTGGGATGATTTGTTATGTTAAGGGCATGAAATAGTTGTAAGTTTTTGTATTTATTCAAAATAAAGCCCCTCATTTGCAGCACAAAGTCACCCAGAACCCAATGTTTTTACATTCAGTCCAGGAATATGAGTACTGCTAGCAAGGTCAGCATCTATTGCACATCCCTGGGTTCTTAACGAAGAAAAAGTGTGCTTATAACAGGGGTCAGATAATAAATATAATTGAGAACCAAACACATAGGATTCAGAAGGGGTGCAGAAAACAAATAGAAGGAGCAAAGAGTGATTCTGTAAAAAAGACTGGCCACTAAGATAAAGGGGAATTCCAGAGTCATCAATAAGCACATCAATGGTAAAAGAGTGGTAAAAAGAGGAGTATATCCCCTAGAAAACAGTGGCCATAACATGGTAGAATTTAGCAGACAGTTTGAGAGTGAGAAAATAGGGCTGGAAACAATTGTGCTAAATTGAATAAAAGTCATCACAAGGGACAAGTTAGCTGGAGTGAAATGGGGAAGATGTTGAACAGGCAACACCGTTAAGGAATAATGGCAGACATTTAAGAAAATTCAAAACAAATTCACAGTGAGGAAGAAACATTCTAAGAAGGAGATAAACCAACCTGGTTAGCCAAGGAAGTTAAGAATAACATTAAAATGAAAGAGTATAATATGTGTTAAAAATTAAGCCAGAGAGTTAAAGACTTTTAGAAGCCAACAAAAGATGGCCAAACTGGTAAGTAATATCAAAATAGACAACAAGAGCTTCTTTCTTTCATTGGGGATGGACATCATTGGCTGGCCAGCATTTTATTGTCCGTCCCTAGTTGTCCATCAGAAGGTGGTGGTGAGCTGCCATTTTGAACTGCTGCAGTCCATTTGCTGTAGATTTTGACCCAGAATGCCCTTAGAGATGGTGTTCCAGGATTTTGACTCAGCAACAGTGAAAGAATGGCAATATATTTCTAAGTCAGGATGGTGAATGGTTTGGAGGGAAATTGCAGGCGGTGGTATTCTCATGTATATGCTACCCTTGTCCGTCTAGAGGGAAGTAGTTGTGGACTTGGAAGATGCTGTCTAAGGATCTTTGATAAATCTTTGCAGTGCATCTAGCAGATAGTACACATTGCAGCTACTGAGCATTGGTGGTGGAGGGAGTGGATGTTTGTGAATGTAGTACCAAACAATTGGGCTGCTTTGTCCTGGATGGTGTCAAGCTTATTAAGTGTCGTTGGAGCTGCACCCATCCAGGAAAGTGAGGAGTATTCTGTTACACTCCTGACTTGTGCCTTGTAGATAGTAGACAGGCTTTGGGGAGTCAGGAGCTGAGTTATTTGCTGCAGTAATCCCAGCCTCTAAATATAGAAAAAGGAAGAGAGAATCAAAGCAAATATATGCCTCTTAAAGCATGAGGCAGTGAAAATAGCAATGGAGAACCAGGAAATGGTACAGGAAATGAATAACTACTTTGCATCAGTCTTATCAGTAGAAAACACATCTAAGTAAGGGGTAAAATGCAAAAAAAGAAACAAAATATAATAACTATCACCATATATGATTAGATTAGATTAGATTACTTTACAGTGTGGAAACAGGCCCTTCGGCCCAACAAGTCCACACCGACCCGCCGAAGCGCAACCCACCCATACCCCTACATTTACCCCTTACCTAACACTACGGACAATTTAGCATGGCCAATTCACCTGACCTGCACATCTTTGGACTGTGGGAGGAAACCGGAGCACCCGGAGGAAACCCACGCAGACACGGGGAGAACGTGCAAACTCCACACAGTCAGTCGCCTGAGGCGGGAATTGAACCCGGGTCTCTGGCACTGTGAGGCAGCAGTGCTAACCACTGTGCCACCGTGCCGCCCACATATAAGAAGTACTAAGAAAGCTAATGGGACGAAAGGCCATTAAATCCATGGAACTGATTGGTTACATCCGAGGAAATTAAAAGAAGTCGTAACAGAGGTAGTGGATGCACTAGTAGTAATCTTCCAAGAATTGTTAGTTTCTGGAAAAGTCACAGAGGAAAACTGACAATGTAACACCCTTATTCAAAAATGGAGGGAGGCAGCAAAACAAGTAATCATAGGCTGGTTAGTTTAACATCTGTCAGTGAGAAAATGTCATTAGAGTCTATTATAAAGAATGTGAAAACAGAGCATCTAGAATACATAACATATGAAGCAGGGTGAAGGGAAGCACCCCTGATAAATTGATTCAATTCTTCAAGGAGGTATCATGCAGGATAGATAAAGCATGTCCAACTTGCTGGAGTGTACTAAAGAGGCAATAGAGAAGATTGATGAGGGCAAGCCATTTTTGTGTTGTACAAGGATCTACAAATGACATTGCCACAAAACAGACTTGTGAGAAAAGTTATAGAAACAGTAGATTTAAAGTCATAGAATCATAGAGATGTACAGCATGAAAAAAGACCCTTCAGTCCAACACGTCCATGCCGACCAGATATCCCAACCCAATCTGGTTCCACCTGCCAGCACCCGGCCCATATCCCTCCAAACCCTTCCTATTCATATACCCATCCAAATTCCTTTTAAATGTTGCAATTGTACCAGCCTCCACCACTTCCTCTGGCAGCTCATTCCATACACGTACCACCCTCTGTGTGAAAAAGTTACCCCGTAGGTCTCTTTTATATCTTTCCCCTCTCACCCAAAACCTATGCCCTCTAGTTCTGACTCCCCGACCCCAGGGAAAAGACTTTGCCTATTTACCCTATCCACGCTCATGATTTTGTAAACCTCTATAAGATCATCCCTCAGCGTCCGATGGTCCAGCCTGAAGGGGCTTGATAAGGTATCACATGTTACATGGTAATAAGAGCCCATAATGTTGCATGGTAAATTAGCACAGATAGCGTATTAGCTACCTAATAGAAGACAGAGAGTGGGTAAAGATCATTGAGGACTGTGGGGGAGGTGATATTCAAAATGGCAAACTGTGCCTCATGGACTGCCACAGGAAGTTGTGCTGGGACCAGCCACAATTATTTACAATAATTGGATGTAGTATACATGGATTTTAGTAAGGCATTTGATAAGGTTCCCCATGGTAGGCTTATGCAGAAAGTCAGGAGGCATGGGATAGAGGGAAATTTGGCCAATTGGATAGAAAACTGGCTAACCGGTCGAAGTCAGAGAGTCGTGGTAGATGGTAAATATTCAGCCTGGAGCCCAGTTACAAGTGGAGTTCAGCAGGGATCAGTTCTGGGTCCTCTGCTGTTCGTAATTTTTATTAATGACTTGGATGAGAGAGTCGAAGGGTGGGTCAGTAAATTTGCAGACAATACGAAGATTGGTGGAGTTGTGGATAGTGAGGAAGGCTCCAAGCCTCAATGGACTGCTTGAAGTGATCAGCCTGTAATACAGAAAATTGCCCAGTGATGTCAAACCCACAAAAAAGGCAAAAAAAAACAAATTTGTCTGATCAAAGCAGTGGAAGGAATGTTGACAGCACTTAGTCAGTTCAGCTCAAATTCAGTCCGGCCCCACTCAGCTCTGGATCTTATTACTGACTTAGTTTGAATATGGATAAAAGAACTAAAAACTAGAGATGAAGTGAGACTGACTATCCTTGACATCGAGACTATATTTAATAAAGTTCAACATCAAAGAGCATGAGAAAAATTGAATTAACAGCAAATCAGGGTGGAAACATACCTAGCACAAAGGAAGATTATAGCTGTTGGAGATCAATCAGCTCATTTCCAAGACATTGCTGCAGGAGTTGATCAATGTCATGCTCCACACCTGACCATCTTGAATCGTTTAAACAATGACCTCCCCTTCTTTATGTCAGAGTGAAATGTTTGCTAGTGACTGCTGTGTTCAGTACCATTTACAACTCATGAAATACAGAAGCATTTCATCTCCATATGCAGCAAGGCCTAGACAACATTCTTACTTGAAGCATACAAGTTCAGGCAAAGATCACCCCCAACAAAAGATAGAATCAACCTAAACAAACACAGAATTCACAGTTCTGAACAAAAGTTATACTGGACTCTAAATGTTAACTGTCTCTCTTTCCACTGAAACTGCCGAACTGCTAAGTTCCTCCAGCATTCGTTGGTTGTTTCAGGGTAACTGTAGTTTCAGGAACCTATAATTAGTCAAGAGAAACTATAAATGTATAATTGCAAGATCCCATGTTCAGCATGCTGTATTTGCAATTAAAATGAAAACTGTACTTTAGGTGAACCATCATTCCTCACACAATCATCCACAGCCTTTATTCATGAGATCTAATCATTACCATCCAAAAGCATTGCCATTGTTGAATTCCCCACAATATCTAAATGACCAAATACTGTGGCTACAAGTGCAGGTCAGAGACTGGGAATACTGCAGCGAGCAACTCACTTACTGACTTCTATCTGCTCTCTCCCCACCCCCACCCTCCTCTAGCTTATCTCTCCATGCTTCAGGCTCTCTGCCTTTATTCCTGATGAAGGGCTTTTGCCCGAAACGTCGATTTTGCCTGTCCTCGGATGCTGCCTGAATTGCTGTGCTCTTCCAGCACCACTAATCCAGAATCTGGTTTCCAGCATCTGCAGTCATTGTTTTTACATCGTGGGCCGAAGGGCCTATTCTGTGCTGTATTGTTCTATGTTCTATATTCATGACATGGATGAGGGAAGTGAAGGCACTATTACCGAGTTTGTGGATCCATAGAATCCCTAAGCATGGAAACAGGCTATTCGGCTCAACGAGTCTACACTGACCCTCTGAAGATCATCCCACCCAGACCCATTCCCCTACTCTTTTCCCTGTAACCCTACATTTCCCACGGCTAACACACCTAACCTAAGTATCTCTGAACACTATGGGCAATTTAGCATGCCATCCGTATAACTTGCACCGCTTTCAGCTGTGGGAGGAAAGCGGAGGACCCAATGAAAAGACACAGGTAGAACATGCAAAGTCCCCATAGACAGTTGCCTGAGGGTGGAATTGAACCCAAGTCTCTAGTGTCATGAGGCAGCAGTGCTAACCACTATATCACCTTTGATGATGCAAAACACATGGAAAAGCAAGTAAGGAGGAGAATAAAAGAGTCTAGAGGGTTATAGAAATATTAGGTGTGTTGACAAACATTTGGCAAATGGCATATAATGAAATTATGCACTTTGGCAGGAAGAATAGAGGATTAAATGAAAAAAGACTGCAGAAAGCTGCAGCACATAGCAATTCAGGAATCATTATGTATGAGTCACAAAAAGCTAGCATACAGATTCAGCAAATAATAGGAAAGGCAAATAAAACATTGGTCTTTATTTGAAAGGCAATGGAGTATTAAAATAAGGAAGTCTTGCCAAGCAATGCAAAGCACTAGTTAGACTAGACCTGGCACACTGTGAACAATTTTAATGCCTAATCTAAAAGATATACGATCATTGGATGCAGTCTAGAAAAGGTTCACGAGGTTGATGTCAGTTATGGAGGGATAATCTAATGAGAAAAGGTTGAATAGGTTGGGTCTCTACTCAGAATTTACATGATTAAGAAGCAACTTTATTGAAAGGTAAAATTTTTTAAGAGGGCTTGAGAGGGTAGATGCACAAACATTGGTCCCTTTGTCAGAGAATTGAGGACCAGAAGGCATAAATTTAGAGCGCAGGGTCACTAATTTAAGACTAAGACAGGGAGGAATTTCTTCTCTGAGAGAACAATGAATATATGGAATTCTTTCTGTATACATCTATCGAGGCTGGATTATTAAGAATATTCAAGGTTGAGATATGTGAATGTGAAGGTAAAGATTATCAATTCAGTCGTGATCTGATTGAATGGTACAGTGGATTAATATATAGAAGCAAAAAGTATGACTAGGCTGTGAAATGAATACTTTGTATTTGTCTTTACCTATGAGGCAGATGCCACCCAGTTCATGGTGTCTCAATCACAAAAAGCGTTTACAATTCTGAACGTAAGTTTGCTCGCTGAGCTGGAAGGTTCACTTTCAGATGTTTCGTCACCATACTAGTTAACATCTTCAGTGAGCCTCCGGACGAAGTACTGCTGATGATTCCTGCTTTCTATTTATATGTTTGAGTTTCTTTGAGTTGGTGGTGTCATTTCCTGTGGTGATGTCATTTCCTATTCTTTTTCTCAGAAGGTGGTAAATCGGGTCCAAGTCAATGTGTTTGTTGATAGAGTTCCGATTGGAATGCCATGCTTCTAGGAATTCTCGTGCGTATCTCTGTTTGGCTTGTCCTCGGGTGGATGTGTTGTTCCAGTCGAACGTGGTGTCCTTCCTCATCTATATGTAAGGATACTAGTGAGAGAGGGTCATGTCGTTTTGTGGCTAGTTGATATTCATGTATCCTGGTGGCTAGTATTCTGCCCGATTGTCCAATGTAGTGTTTGTTACAGTCCTTGCATGGTATTTTGTAAATGGCATTAGTTTTGCTTGTTGTCTGTGTAGGTTCTTTCAAGATCATTAGCTGCTGTTTTAGTGTGTTGTTGGGTTTGTGGACTACCATGATGCCAAGGGGTCTGAGTAGTCTGGCAGTCATTTCCGAGATGTCTTTGATGTAGGGGCTAGGATTTCTGGTCGAGTTTTGTCTGCTTGTTTGGGTTTGTTGCTCAGAAATCTGCGGGCTGTCTTCATTGGGTACCTGTTCTTTTTGAACACATGTAACCCAAACACTACATTGGACAATTAGGCAGAAAACTAGTCACCAGGATACATGGACACCAACTAGCCACAAAACGACATGACCCTCTCTCATTAGTATGCTTACAGACAGATGAGGAAGAACACCACTTCGACTGGGACAACACATCCACCTGAGGACAAGCCGAACAGAGACACGCACAAGAAATCCTAGAAGCATGGCATTCTGATCGGAACTCTATCAACAAACACATTGACTTGGACCCGATTTACCATCCCCTGAGAAAAAGATTAGGAAATGACATCACCACAGGAAATGACATCACTAACACAAATAAATCCAAACATATAAATAGAAAGCAGGAATCATCAGCAGTGCTTTGTCCGGAGGGTCACTGAAGATGTTACCTTGTATGGTGATGAAATGTCTGAAAATGAACTTTCCAGCTCAGCGAGCAAACGTACATCCAGAACCTCAACCTGAGCTACAAATCTTCTCAAAATGTATTTAAAGTTGGTAAGGAGGATATATTGGATAAGTTGTTAGTACTTAAAGATGATTAGGAACTACACCAGATGAGATGCATCCAAGAAAAGTGAAGAAAGTGACAGCGATATTTGCAGAATCCCTGACAATAATCTTTCAACACTCCCTGAATTCAGAAGAGTTATGTAATGACTGAGGCTGAGGGGTGACCTTACAGAAGTTTATAAAATCATAATGGGTATGGATAGGGTGAATAGCCAAAGTCTTTTTCCCAGGATAGGGAGTCCAAAACTAGAGGGCACAGGTTTAAGGAGAGAGAGGAAAGATTTAAAAGGTACTTGAGGGGCAACTTCTTCATGCAGAGGGTGATGAATGTATGGAATGAGCTGCCAGAGGAGATGGAGGAGAAGGGTATAATTTCAACATTTAAAAGGCATCTGGATGGGTATATGAACAAGACGGCTTTAGAGGGATATGGGCAAAATGCTGTTAATGGGACTTGATCAGTTTATGATGTCTGGTCAGCGCAGATGAGTTGGACCGAAGCGTCTGTTTCTGTATTGTATAACTCTATGACTGAAGAATTGCAAACATTACACCCTTGTTCAAAAAAGATCAGCTCAGCAAATACAGGGTGACTGCTGTATCCGTGGAATCGGTTTCCACGGTTTCAGTTATCCATGGTTTGCCACAGCTCTAAAATATTACATGGAATGTTCCAGAACCAGGAACCAGGTTCTGGGGAGGTACATTTCCCATTTAAATGAATGGGTTCACTACTATCCATGGTTTCAGGCAACCGCGGTAGGTCTTGGAATGTATCCCCTGTGAATGGACGGCTCCTGTAGTTAGTTTGATGTTGGTGATGCTGAAGCTTCAAGAAACAATTACTCAGGACATAATCAATAATCATTTAGGAAAGTGAGGATTTATTTGGAAGAGTCAATGCAGATTTCTTAAAGGAAAAGCATGTCCAACTTGCTGGAGTTTATTGAAGAGGTAACAGAGAAGATTGAAGAGGGCAACACTATTTTTGTATTGTACAAGGACTACAAAAGACATTGCCACAAAACAGACTTATGAGAAAAGTTATAGACCATGGAATAAAATGGAACAGTAGTAAACATTGATTCAAAATTGCCAAGCGGTAGAAAACAAAGAATACTGTTAATAGGTATTTTTCAGACTGGAAGAAGGTTTGCACTAGATTTCCACAGGGGTCGATATTTTCACATAGTTGTTAGGATCTGGACTGTCCTACCTGGAAGTGCAGTGGAGGCAGGCTTAATTGAGGTACTCAAGAGGGCCTTGGATAACTTATAAAGTGGAAACTATAGCAGGGGAAGGACAGGGGATTGATACTGATAAAATGATCAGAAAGCCATTGCAGACACAGTGGGCTGAATAGCCTCCTGCACAAAACAATTCTGTGATTCTGCAAATACACCACATAAAACCACAACTTTGCTCCAATTATCAAGGCATTGGCCATGACAAAGCTCAGATGCCAGTCCTCCACCTCTATCTTGGCCACGATTGACACCACAGGCCCCCATGGCCATACCAGGGGAACAAAGCAGAAAAGTTGCTAAATTCCATCTGGAGTAGGGCAGGTGTCAACAAGCTTCTATCGTCAGATTAGCCGCTGTCCTAAATTTCCCATCAGCTACAATTCACCATGAGCCACAATCTGAGCTCAGCATCACTGAGACCAGCTGGCCAGGTAGTGGGGAAGGAAGGCCAATGCCATACAATGCCAAGGGACACCGCCCAAGTGCACAGTGGCCTGTGGAAAGCCAGGTTTTGGCAGCCAGCAAGTAGGGAGCTGTGGTCTCTCTTAAAAGATCATTTGGCCACAATGCAGACAGGAACAAGAAATGGCCCAAGCAGGTGGTCAAAGGCCTGATCAGCAAAGGCCTCTTGATGTAGACCGCAGGCACATCTTGATGGGTCTACTACAGGAGATGCTGTAAGTTGAAACTAAGGTACTCTTTTAAACATTTGTTTAATTTAGCAATGTAAGAATTTAGCTGTTTAAAGTACCCTTTTTCTATTTACAGGATTTGAAAAAATTCTCTTGGGATGTTGGTGTCCCTAGTTGCCCTTGAGTAGTGGTGGTGAGCTGTCTTCTTGAACCACTGCAGTCCATGTGCTATAGGTAGACCCACAATGCCCTTTGGGTATTTCTGGATTTTGATCCAGTGATAGTGAAGGAACGGCAATGTATTTCTAAGTCAGGATGGTGAGTGGCTTGGAGGGGAACTTGCAGGTGGTGGAATTCACATATATCTGCTGCCCTAGTCCTTCTAGATGAAAGTGTTTGTAGGTTTGGAAAATGCTATCTAGGGATCTTTGGTAAATTTCTCGATACATCTTGGTGATAATAAAACTGCTGCTACTGAACATCAGTGGTGGAGAGAATGGATGCTTGTGGATGTAATTCCAATCAAGTGGGCTGCTTTGTCCTTGAAGATGTCAAGCTTGAGTGTTTTTAGAACTGCACTCATTCAGGCAAATGGGGAGTATTCCATCATACTCTTGACTTGTACCTTGTAAATGGCTTTGGGGACTCAGGAGGTCAGTTACTTGCTGCTGTATTCCTAGACTATGAACTATCAGGTAGCTGCTGTATTTATGTGCCAGTTAAGTTTCTAGTCAATGATAATCTCTAAGATGTTGATAGTGGAAGATTCAGTGATGGTTACATCATTGAATGTGAAGCGGTGGTGATTAGATTGTCTCTTATTGATAATGGTCATTGACTGGCAATGTTTAAAAAAAATTGTTGTCTGCTAAAGGACCCCCTGATAGAACTTCACTCCGATAGGAATCTATACGTATCTTAAAATCATGGTGGTTGTAATTTTCTGGATTTAAACTACAAGACGTTCTGTAAATGCAATATGCCTTTCATATTCCTTTAATGGATATCTTCCAGGTATCTTGTTCTACTGTTATTACATGATAGTACCACACTTGCTCCAGTACAGCTCATTGAAGTCTACTGACTTTCAGTAAAGGTATTGCAGATAATCACTGAGGATGATCTTAGGCAGCTCTCCACCTTGATCTTTCAGTTCCAGGCTGCTGACTTTGGCATGAGCAGCAGCCTTCTCAGTTAAGACAGGCAGCAGAAAGGGCACTGGCAGAATGGCAACTGTAGCAATGGGAAAATTAAAGTGGATAATGTATTCCATGAAGCCAATGCCACAAAGAAAGACAGTGCCTCACTAATGCTAGTAATCTGTCGAAATACAAATTGATGAAGAGCTGTCAGATCCTACAAGCCCTTCAGCACTGCGATTTACAGCCATAATGGGAAACAGTTTAAACCTGTATGGCAGCAAACTAGGATTTCACTTTGTCTGATATGCCACTCCCAAAACCTAGTCACAAAGGGCCAGATATTCCTATTTCAACAAGGAGACTGAAATGGATCAGGCAGGCTTTTGAATTGCCCAGGGGAGCAGATTCCTGGATTTTCATCCCCTTTTCCATCTCCAGTAATTTTCAGGGGTTTGGGATAAGTGAACATAAGCAGTTATAATTGTTATGCAGGCGTGAAATTCCCACCCTCGCCTTGGAAACTCGTCATGCGAAAGCTTTCTGTTTCTCTCAGGGACTTAGTATGGGAGATGTTGTACACGACAGTCACGTGCAATAAATTGTTACTTGGTGGCTCATGCGCTCAAGAGGTGCATCTAATTTAGAATACCTGAGGAATAAGCATTTGACGTGTACACACAGTGTGTGAGAGTGCAGTCGCTGATTCACTTTCAGAGGACAGTGCTAATTAATATCTTGCCACACTCCGGATCTTTGGCCACTTGGTGCAAAGCTGAGTAGTATTAAAAATAACACAACAACAGGTCATAGTCCAACAGGTTTGTTTGGAAGCACTAGCTTTTGGACCGTTGGCTTTTCATCAAATAGTTGTGCAGCAGGATCATGAGACACAGACTTTACAACAAAAGATTTGATGTCATGCAGTTGAAATGATATATTAAAGAAACCTAGATCGTTCATCTTTTAAAATGGGTTGCAGGTTTCAGTTTGAAGAGTGAGAGAGATGGAGAGATGGCATAGGGTCACGTGTAGTGTGACATGACCCCAAGGTCCCGGTTGAGGCCATCCTCATGGGTACCGAACCTGGCTATCAGCCTCTGCTCGGCCACATTGCGTTGTTGCCTATCCTGAAGTCCTGAAGAAGGGCTTATGCCCGAAATGTCGATTCTCCTGTTCCCTGGATGCTGCCTGACCTGCTGCGCTTTTCCAGCAACACATTTTCAGCTATCCTGAAGTCCGCCTTGGAGTCACCCGAAGATCCAAGGCCGAATGTCCCTGACCGCTGAGGTGTTCCCCAACTGGGAGGGAACACCCTGTCTGGTGATTGTTGTGTCATCATAGAGATTCGTAGAGGAGTGACCAAAGGAGGAGTAGATTTGGACCAGGAACACTACAGGCAACTACCGGCCAATCTGACCAAAGAATGCTCCCATGAACTAAACACATTGATCAAGACATTTGATCTAGTCCTTCAGAGTTCCCTACATGTTCTCATTCCAATTACTTCTCACATAGGTAACTTTTACTGCCTTCCAAAGATATACAAAGCCAACATACAGGGACGTCCCATCATATTGGCAACGAGACCCTGTGTGAGAACCTCTCTGGCAGTGTCGAAGGAATCTTGAAACCCATTGTACAGGGGACCCCCCAGCTTCTGTCGTGACACTACAGATTTCTTACAGAAACTCATACCCACAGACCAGTCGAACCGGGAACGTTCCTGGTTACAATGGACGTTTCAGCACTCTACACCAGCATCCCCCACGATGACGGCATTGCAGCAACAGCCTCAGTATTCAATACCAAAACTGTCAATCTCCGAGTACTGTCCTACAATTCATCCGTTTTATCCTCGACCACAACATTTTCACCTTTGATAACCAGTTTTTCATCCAGACACACGGAACAGCCATGGGGAACAAATTTGTACTCCAATATGGCAACACTTTCATGCACAGGTTCGAACAAGATTTATTTGCTGCACAGGACCACCAACCAAAACTATACATCAGATATATTGACAACATTTTCTTCCTCTGGCCCCATGGCAAGGAGTCACTGAAACAACTGCACAGTGATATCAACAAGTTTCATCCCACCATCAGACTTACCATGGACTATTCTTTAGTATTTGTCTCATTCTTGGACACATGCATCTCCACCAAGGATGGGCACCTCAGCACTTTACTGCAAACCCACAATAACCTCATGATGCTACACTTTTCTAATTTTCACCCTAAACATATTAAAAAAGCCATCCCCTACAGACAAACCCTATGCATACACTGGATCTGTACAGAGGAGGAGGACTATGACAGACAGCTGAAGGTGCTCAAGGATGCCCTTGTACAAACAGAGTATGATGCTCAACTCTTCGATCGCCAGTTCCGACATGCCACAGCGAAAAACCGTAAGGACCTCCTCAGGAGACAGACACAGGTTGCAACTGATAGGGTACTCTGCATTGTCCAGTACTTCCCAGAAGCCGAAAAATAATGCTACGTTCTTCGTAGCCTGCTACACATTATCAATGAGGATAAGACCTTTGCTACACCTCCACTTCTCACCTTAAACAACTGCCAAACCTTAAACAGTTCACTGTTTGCAGCAAACTGCCCAGCCTTCAGGACACCATCAACCACAACACCGTACAACCATGTCATGGCAACCAATGCAAGACGTGTCAGAGTGTCAACATGGATACCGCCATTACATGTGGGGACACTACCCACCATGTACAGGGCAGGTACTCATGTGACTCCAGCAACATTGTCTCTTTCAATTGTTGCAGGCAAGGATGCCTCGAGGCATGGTACGTTAGCGAGACCAAGCAGATGCTATAACACGGATGAATGGACACCACACACACAACAATCACCAGACAGGGATGTTCTCTCCCTGTCGGGGTATATTTCAGTAGTTGGAGACATTCGGCCTTGAATCTTCAGGTGACCATCCTCCAAGGCGGACTTTGGGACAGGCAACAACGCAAAGTGACTGAGCAGAGGCTGGTAGCTAAGTTTGGTACCCATGAGGATGGCCTCAACTGGGACCTTGGGTTCATATCACACTACAGGTGACCCACTACAGTATACACACTCTCACAAACACAGAAGAGCACACATACATGCACACTCTTACATACTCATACACAGACCTACTCTCATTAACATGCTCTCTCTCATAAACACACACACCTGCACACTCACCCTCTTACAGGCTTGTACTCCATGACACTCACATACACACTTTACCTAGCTTGCACACATGCACACACTCACATGCACTCACTCACTCTCTCGCCTACCCATGCACATACGTATAAGTCGATGGGGTGAATTTGTATTTGCAGAATTATATTTGCAGATATATTCTATTTTGCTCAATCTGCAGGCACTCAATACATGTAATATTTTATCAGTTCCAGTCTGATTTAAGATTGGGATACAGACTCTAACCTCACACCTTTAATGCATTGTCTGAGCTGATATGTCACCTTTTGTTATAAAACCTTAAGTTATATTGAGAATGTGACTTAAAGGAAGTTCTCGAATTTACATATTAATGAACTGAAACCTACATTCTTAAAGATGAAAGACTTAACCAGGTTTGTTCAATATATCACTGTAATCATTTGCTATAAATTTTGTGTCTTAAGATCTTATACTCCACAACCACCTGATGAAGGAATAGTGCTCCAAAAGCTGGTGCTTTCAAATATACCTGTTGCAGTATAACCTGGTTTTGTGTGATTTTTAACTCTGTCCACCCCAGTTCAAAACCAGCTCTTCCACATTAAAGCTGAGTCGGTTTGTGGCACCACCTCGCGGTTAGCTCCGCCTGGGCCTGGCCGAAGAGTCCAACAAGCGGGGTTTGGGAGCAGACAGCCATTTGCTCCAAAGGTCTGTTTCTCTGCTGCGGCCACGGGTGTCGTTGGACCAACCGCAGGAACCTGCTATAGTAGGGCCACCAGAGAATGGGGCGGTGCTGCAGTACATCATTTACCCTGAGAGATGGCTGATTTGTTAAGTTTTCTTTGCAAGGCCGGCTTTCTGTTACCAGAGATGTCAAAGAAGCGCTTAGTTCCGCTGATGGACAGCCTGGAAGATTATTGATAAAAGGGCCATGCCCACGCTGTGTTTTATATCTCCAGTCTCCACATGTATTCTGTTGTGGGTGTACGGTCAGACACAGCCTGTCACTCGCTCAACACCCCCTCCCCTGGTTGCTAAGGGCCCTTCCGCACTTCCTCCCATTCTTCACTCCGATTGGATGCCGTTTTCCCGCGTGCGCCACAACTGCCATTTTGAACCGAGGAGCTCGAGCGGTTTGAAATCGGCCGCCCGCCCGCCCGACTGAGGACTGTCGCCCGGCCTTACATTGGATCCAGGTAAGTTCCGCGCCAGTCGTTATTGCCCCCGCTCTCACCGACTCTCGGAGTTACTTGGATGGGAGCAGAAAAAGAAAACCCAGCAAGTCGCGCCGCCTCCTGGGCCGCCGGATCCAACTTGCGTGTCCGGGCCAGACTGACAGAAAATCTGCAGCTTCGTCCTTGTCCCGACTCTCAATCCTGGGGATGCTGAGCCAGGCACAGGGCAGCGAGTTCCGAAGGCCGAGGTGGAGAAATCCCATAAACATGGGGGAAGGTTGCCTGTAGTTCTGGGCCGGACTCAGTCCCCAATTAACTGCACCACAATCAGTCCGAATGGGGATTAATTTAAAAGGCCGCTGTGCATCAAGTTAAACCTGATCTCTTCATGCCGCCCCTCTGCCAGCTCCAGGCTGTAGTTTGCATTATTTTTCTCTTTTGTTTTGTGTTTCCCGCCATCAGATCTTCTAGAGGAATGAAACAGTTTTTTTCAATTCTAATAGGGTTACTAACCACGGGAGCGTGTTACATCAATGAATCTTCAGTTTTACTTGAAAGAGAGATCGGAAAATAAACTCACGAAGGGAAATGCATAACGTCTAATCACAGTACTGCACCAGCATTTTACGTATTCAAATAGGTTTCTTTAAAATAAAGCATTGTGGTCTAAATTTGTAACAACTTTTCAGAGAAATAAAATCTAGCGCCACTTCTATTGAGTTTGTAAACTAATGAAATTGTACCTCATTAAAACCTTGCTTGGTTCGTGTTAGTGCAGTTTTAAGAGGTTGCCCATTTAAGACAAATGAGAAATTTCTAATGAGGCTGGTGAATTTGTGGAATTCTGCTGCAGAGGGGTGTCCAGGCTGGGTCATTCAGTATATTCAAGGCTGAGATAGACGTTTTTTAAAATCAGTCAGGTAATGGAACGTTATAGTGAAACCACAGGAGATTGGAGTCAGTAATTGAATGACAGCAGACTCTGCCTGAATGGTCTCCTTCCGCTCTTGTCATGTGGTCTTATTTGTTTTGGGCAGTTGCTAAAATATCTCCAGTGGGTTTTTATCAGATCAGTGAATTAGAAGATTTTGATATTTTAAAGGCAGTGTTATGTAATCTGGAACATACTTAAAATAGCTACTGGGATCTTAGGGAAAAATTCAGTTCAGGGGAAGGAGCAGAGAAATGGGGCTTATTGGATTGCTCCTTCAAAGAGTAAGAACTACTGCATGAGGTGACTAGCTTCATATATCAACTTACTTTTCTGCGTTCTGTTCAGAAGCATTTCTTTAGAGATTATTTGCCACGCAATGGCAAAGTGCTATAGTTTGCTCATCTATGTAAAGTAAGGAGGCAGATCCTAAATCAGACAATGAGAATCAAACCCCATGTGAGCCAGCTGAGCTAACCACATCTTGTTTCATAATTTTCAAAAGATCTTGAACATCCCTGTATTAATCCTGGTGTTTTGTGAGATTCTATGCCACAGTATCATCAATGAAAAACTGCGCAATTTCAGTAAACAATCCTCTTTCACATTATTATCTGGAAATAGAGTAGATTGTGCAAAATTTTGTGTTCTAGTCAATCCAGTGATGAGAATTAAAGCTTGCATTCAAAACTACTGTGTACCTATTGTACTATTCCGTCTCCGCTATTTCCCCCCCCCCCCGTAGCTGAAACCTTTACCTGGTCTTTTTGACATGTTTACTGCAAAACTTTACTTGCTAATCTCTTCGCCTCCTTTCTCAATCTTCAGCTCGTTCAAAAATGAATTGGTATCATGTACTCTCATGCATGTGAATCAAATTTGGCTCTCTGTTCCTTGATGCATTGAATTTAATATCCTTGGCTTTGTTTCTAAATTCCTCCTTGTCCGCACCTTGCTCAATATCTTCTTTCTGTGTGCTTTTCTTTCTGGTTGGTATGCTAACTGGTTCTTTATGAATCCACACCTCCTTCTTTGCTTTGTTTTTGATGGCACCTGCAGCTGTTTTGAATTCGCTTCTGATGCGGTCTTCCAAAGTGACTCTTCCTACTCTCCAGTGTTTGATAACTGTCTTTGGGTCTATCTTTGTCACCGGTGCAGTACGTTTTTAGTAATTGGTTCTTAGTCATCAACGTGTTTGATTGCCAAGTCCCATTCACTCATCATTCTGTCACTGAATTGTCATTTGAATTGACTCAAGGAAAAACCTTGACTTAAAATTCTCATCCTTATTTTCAAATCCTTCTGTTCTTGCTACCTCCTATCTCTAACTGCTGTCAACCTTTCAATTCATGTATGACTGCATCGCTTCACTTATGTGTCTTAACATCCTTTATTTTAATAATTTTCTGTTGTGCTTTCAGTAGCTAGGCGCTAAAGGAGCACAACCTCCTTAAATGTCTCTCCGTTACTACTACTTAAGAGCTCTTTAAAACCTATCTGTTTAAGTTTTAAGTCCCCCATGTGGTGTAGTGCATAATTTTGTTAAAGCTCATGAGAGATGCTTTGAAATGCGTCACTATCAATTATATAAATGTAAACTTGTGGTTCTGCACAATTTTAGTATACTGCTACCAAGAATTTAAGGTGGAATGAGCTCTTACTTACCTTTTGAACCTGAAGTTCAGTTCATTACGTATTTCACATCGTTAACTGACTCGATTTCTGACTTTTTTTTATATAATCCTAACTATTATGTTGGCAAGCTTAGAAAGAGTCACCAAATGTATTGCTTGAAAATTGCAATTCTATTTTACCATCAATGACCAAGTTAGACCATAAGATATAGGAGCAGGATTAGGCCCATTTGATCATGGCTGATTATGCTTCTGAGCCCACTTTCCTATCTTCATCCTCTAACCCTCGATCCTTTTATAAATTAAGAACCTATATATCTCTTAAATACACTCATTCATTTGGAGACCAAATCATTATGTAGCGATGAATTCCACAGATTGGCCACACTCTGGCTGCAGGAATTCCACCTATCTCAGTTCTAAAGAATCGTCCCTTCCTACTAGAGAAAACATCTTCTCCATGTCCACTGTATCCAGACCTCTCAGTATTTTGTAATTTTCAATGAGATTTCCCTAAATTCTTCTAAATTCCATTGAGTATGGACCCAAGGTTCTCATCCCCAGAAACATGCTTGGAAACCTCCTCTGGATCCCCTCTGAGGCCAGCATGCCCTTCCTCCAATACAGGGTTCAAAACATTTAATATTCTAAATGCAGTCTGACCAGAACCTTGTACAACCTCAGCAGTACATATTGCTGTCACATTCTCGCCCTTTTTGAAATGAATGTCAGCATTGTATTTGCCTTCCTAACTGCCAACTGAACCTGCATGTTAACTTTAAGACAATCCTGAACTAGGACGCTGAAGTCATTTTGCACTTCCAGATTTCTGAAGTCCTCCGTCATTTAGAAAATGGTCTATGCCAGTTCTTCCTGTCAGAGTGCATAACCTCTCTCTTTCTCGCATTGTATTCCATCTGCCATTTCTTTACCAACTCTCCTAGCCTTTCCCAGGTCCTTCTACAGCCTCCCACCTTCCTCAGCCATGTCTGTCCCTTCAACAGTCTTTGTGTCATCTGCAAACTTATCAATAATGCCTGTGGTTCCTTTGTCCAGATTGTTATGTATGATGTGAATAGTTGTAGTCCCAACAGTGAGCCCTGTGGAACTCAATTAGTCACTGGTTGCCATCCTGAAAAAGACTCCATTATCCTTTCTCTGTTTTCTGCCAGTCAGCCAGTCCTCTATCCATGCCAGTACCTTACCCCAACACCATGAGCTCTGATCTTATTTCGCAGCCTCCTGTGTGGTACCTTGTCAAAGGCCTTCTGCAAAGTTTCTTGGGATAGAAAGTGGGCTACACCGCCAGTGCTTCATCCGAGGCTCACTGAAGATTTTACCTAGTATGGTGACGAAAGAAAACCTTCCAGCTCAGTGAGCAAACCTACATCCAGTTTCTTGGGATGCATATTTATTTTTGAGACAGTTCAGTTTTTGTCTGTAACTGTTGCTTCACACCTTATTGCATCCCAAATAAAATTCTAATGTAAGAAATGTGTCTTACTGGTGACATTCCTCCTTTGTTAGTTTTACATATGTTCAAAGTAACACATTGCATTTCCTAATCCTTCAGTATAACTAACCAAGCTTCAGCACCTAAAGAAATGCATGTAGATTGAGATGGAAAGGGAAAACCAAAACGATTCTCATGAAAACTTTCAGATTGAGGCAATGCAAATGAAACCTGTAAACAGTGTAGTATTGCTTGTTTTCTGATTTTGTCGTTGTGGGTTTTCAATTTACAATTGCTGGGCAAGCGGCGAAACTGAAACTGTTCAAGAAATTATAATTTTGCACAGTAATTTTGAAGGTAATTCAACTCCATGCTGTGACAGCACCTTGTACGATGAAAGTGACACTATCTATTGCAACCACAAGTGATTTGTGGTGTTATTTGACATTTTTCTAATGCCATGTGTCCACCTTACATATGCCTAAATTAATTGTTCAAATACTTTTTTTACATTTTCAGGTGGCTTTCTGTCTGGTCAATAGCAACTAATTATCACTCACTGCTTGTTAGCTCATAAAATTTAAAGGGGTACTATTTACTGCAGAAGGGTAATGTGTTTATTTTTAAAAATCCAAGTAGCAATATTATATGAACATGGTGTCACTGGTAATGGAATGTTCGCACCAATCAAGAGAGCATGTGTCACAGTTTGACTTTCTTTCTCTGGCAGATTATTGACATTACTTGTCATTTACTCTGTCACTTCTGCGAGGCTGTGGATTGTTGCCAATCCATAATTGATGTTTGAACGTGATGCTGCGGTGCCCCCTTGAACTGCTACAGTCATTGGGGTGTAGGATTGCCAGCAGTGCTGATAGGAAGGGAATTCTAGGATTTTCGATGCAGATTGTGTATTTTCAAGTCAGTGGTTTATGACTTGGCAAGTAGTATTGTTTCCATTGTATCTGCTATCCTTGTCCCTTCTAAATGCTAGAGGTTGTGGATTTGGAAGATGCTGTCAAAGCTGACTTAGTTAGTTGCTGCAGTGAATTTTTTTTTTGTTTAGAAGCTGTGTCCTGCTGCTGTGCATTGGTAAAGGAAGTAAATGTTAAAGATTGTGGATGGGGCACCAATTTAGCAGGCTTCTGATAGTGTTAAACTTAAATGTGAGAACTACATCCTTCTGGACAACTGGAAAATATCCGCAATGCTGACTTGTGCCCTTGTAGACCATGGCCAGATATTGGGGAGACAGGACGTGAGTTGGTTGCTGCAGAATTCCCAGCTTCTGATGTGCTCTTGCAGCCATAGTTTTTACATGGATGGTCCAGTTCACTTTCTGGTTAGTCGTTTCCAGCATGTTGACAGGGGGGAATTTAGTTAAGGTAATGCCATGAATATCCTGGGCTGATGGTTAGATTCTCTTTTGTTTGAGATGGTCATTGCCTAGCACTTTTTTTTGTAGTGTGATTATTAGTTGCTATTTATCAGTCTAAGCCTGGATATTGTCCACGTTTTACTCCATGTGGAAATAGGTGCTTTTGGTATCTGACAAGATACCAGAGATAGTCAGTATTGTGCATTCATCGAAGAAAATCCCCATTTTTAATCTTAGGATGCAAAGAAGATCATTGAAGTAGCTGCATATGTTTGAACTTAGGACATGACAATGAAGAACTCCAACAGTGATGTCTTGTGACCAAGATAATTATTATTCAACAACCATGACCACCTTCCTTTGTGGATGTTATTGCTAGGCCATTTGCCACTTTTGAGTGGAAGTGAATGCTGATTGACTTGAAATCTGGAGATCCTAGTTCAAATATCACCATGGCAGATGTTGGAACTAAATTCAACAGAAAAATCTGAAGTTAACAGTCTGATCGTGAAATCGTTGTCAGAGAAACCTGTCTTGTTCACTAATGTCCTTAGCTGTGACTCCAGGCACTGTAGATGGCTTGTATCTGCTCTCTGAAATGGCCTAGCAAGCCATTCAGTCGTATCCAGTACTTGAAAAGGGAAAAAAAAACTGGGTGAATCACCTGCCATTGACGAAGACATTGGAATTGACAACAAAATATACAACCCTGTTGATCTCGCAAAGTGATCCTTGCTAAATTCTGGGGCTGGTGCCAAAATTGGGACAACACTCGTATAGACTAGTCCAGCACCAGCATGAGAGTCATACTCCGAACCATTTTACATGCAGTGTCCCAGACAATGCCACCTTCATCCTTGAGTATAGCCTATCATGTCAGCAGAACCACCTTGGCAGAGGTGGCAGCATAGTGGTAAATATTCAGATGGGAGCTGCTTCAGGAGTGCATATATAAGGAGTGTGGACCATCTGGGTCAGTGGTAGACAGGTAAATCCCTCTGGAGACTACATTCGGCACCCATATCATCCTCGGTGCTTCCTCTGTATGCTGTTCAACTTGGAGTAGTACTACTCCATGTTGAACAACATTAGGAACCACTAAGGATTATATGGGTGCCAGATGTAGTCTCTGGAGGGAATTCCTTGTCCTCCACTGAGTCCGGTTGTGTGGCAATGACTTGTCATCCTCACTAATCTGCCTTCTCACCCCCTCCTTCTCCCCCCCCCCCCCCCTCTTTGAGAATACTATCCATTTTGTATGGCACTGTGCTAAATGGGATCAACTTCAAAGAGTTCTACTATCTCGAGGCTGGGCAATTTTGAGGGGTGTGGGCCATCTTCAGTTGAATTGTACTCCCAATCTTATATCCCAGCATATCCCCCCACTCAACCATTACCATCAAGCCGGGGATAAACCCTGGTTCAATAGGCTGTGTGCAGGAGGGCATGCCAGGAGCAACACTAAGCCTGTCTAGAAATGAACTGGCAACCTGGTAAAACTATACAACATGGCTACATGTGTGGTGAATAGAATAAGCATCAAGTCCTGATCTAAGCTCTGCAACCTGCCACATTTAGTTGTGAATGATTTCCTGGTAGAGGAAACAGTTCCACAAATACATCATCCTCAATGGTGGGGGAGCTTAGTGTATTAGTATAAAAAAACTGAATTGTTCACAGCACTTTTCACTAGCAATGTCTTTGTAAAGCCTCCGAGATCTCCAGCATCTAGATGGCAGCCTTCAGCTAATTTGATTCACGCCACGTATATCCAGAAAAAAAGTTGGAGGTACTGGATGCTGCAAGCATAAAAGGCTCTCACAGCATTCTGATAATTAATCCTGAAGACCTGTTCTCCAGAATTGCCATACCTTTAGCCAAGCTGTTCTGGTACGGCAACAGTACTGGCATTTGTCCAACAATGCGCAAAATTTGCCAGGACGTCCTTTAAAATCCTGCCCAGCAACAGCCCAGCCAGTTACTACTACTTCATCAGTGAAGTGATGGAAGTGCGCCATTAACCATGTTATCAAGCAGCAATTGCTTAGCAGTAACCTGCTCACTGACGCTCAATTTGGATTCTGCTAGTGCCCCTCTGCTTCTCCAAACGTGGATAATGCAGCAGAGATGAGGGTGAGAGTTATTGCCCTTGACATCAAGGTTACGTTTGACCATCTTGTTGTAACTAGGAGCTCTGGCAAACTAGTCAGAATCGTTGGAATATTTTCCACCAGTTGGAGACATTCCTGGTGAGTGGACTCTGGTAGTGATTTTTGTCATAGAGAATTCACCAATTAACGATCGACAGTTAATGGCTGCACTTTGTGACTGGTTTAAAATATAAACATTGACCATCACTGGATTTTGGAGCGAGGTTATTTGATGATTTCAAACTTTGTTGTATGGTAAAGGTAATAAGTGCTACAAACTGAAGGTTGGCTGCTGTAATTTTAAGCATGGTGCATCCCTGAAACATTGTGACAATAATGGTGTAAGTTACTGAATACCTGATACATATTCTGTTTTTGATAGAGTTTCTAATGTCGACAGAAGCAGATTCAAAGATGGCTGCAGTTGAGAAAGGAGATAAGGCTGAAGGAACAAAGAGGAGAAATAAGCCTGACAAGTCTTCCACCATTGAAGAAGAAAAAGGTGAAAAATTGGAGAGTGAAGATGAGGATGAAGAGGAGGAGGAGGAAGAGAGGGGTAAAATACAAATTTGTGCAATGATTTTTAACATTTTGAAATCAAATTCCATTTATGGGAATAAAAACCAAGTACTGAAGAAACTCCAATCTGGTAACATTTGTGGAGAGAGACAGTTCATGCGTCAAGTCCAATCTGCTGCCTCTTCTGGATTCCAACTTGAACTGTGTAACTGCTTCTCTCTACAGGTGCTACTAGCCCTCCTGAGTTTCTCCAGCACTTCCAGTTTTTATTTCAGATCTGCAGTACTTTGCTTCTGTTACAGGAATACTTATTTTGATGTTGCAGTGGGATTACTGGAAAGAAGTCCCATCGTAGAAGGGAAAAGAGAAAAGAAAAAAGTGGAAAGACTGACTTTACAAGTGACACCATCTGCAAAAGAGACTTTTAGTATTCCCGAAGGTAAATATTTTAAAGCTTTGTAGCTATTGCCTGGATTTTTGTTCTGAGCTTTCAACATCATTGAATTTTGGTGATTTGAAGAACTTGCTCCACAAATGCTCAACAATGTGGTCTGTGGTAGAGAGATGCATGATGGATTGAAAGGCTTTAACTTCTTTGATAAATGCTCTTTAGTACAGCATATAGAAATACAAGTCCTAGAACTACAGTGAAGAAGGCTGCAGTATGCAGTTGGAGTTCCGCTTTTACCATTTGGGACACAAGAAAAATAAATTATCATAAGTCAGTGTTGCCAAGCAAAGCTCTTAATATCATGGACTTGAGTAGAAATCACTGACCATTTGCTACTTTCTCATTAAACTGTGGACATTGCACCATAGTTCTTTCCTTTGCTCTGAAGAGGTTCATTGCATGCGTGATTGCCACAACTACAATGCAAAGCATTGACCACCTGAAATATTGGCAACAAGCTGAGGTTTGATTTGTCACTTGGCACAATATCCATCTCGTTGGAATGATTTCATTTGGTACATGTTTGCTGATGGTAAGTCCTTGAGATGTAAGGTCATCCACATATGAAGTAGACACTTCCATGAAGGGACCTTGCATATTCACATCTTTTGGCAACCTGTTGCAGCCACTGATCAACATTATAATGTGTGTCAACCCATAGGTGGTGCTGCTACCTTTCTTGTTTTTTTTTAAACTATTTACTGATGCCCAGGAGCCAAATGGACTAGTCTTGTTCCTATTTATATGATCTACTTTTGACATCAATGAATTAAGCATCGGATGCTGCTCCTCTTTAAACCTTCTCTGTTAATTAATAATGCATATAAAACCCAGGTTCCTGTGCTCCTGCATCCACTTGAAAATTGTACTCTTTAATTTTATTGTCTCTTTATTCTTCCTACTGAAATTAATCATTTCACAGTTCTCTGTGTGAAATTCTTATTTGCCACATCTGTCAATTCCACTAATCCATCCTGTTGAAATTATGCCTTGTGCACCAAAGTCCAATTCATGTGTATATATCATGAAGAGCAAGGCAATGGTCTTAACACTGACCCCTGGGAAATCCAGTACAAGTCTTCCTGCAGTCTCCTATTGGGGCGGCACGGTGGCACAGTGGTTAGCACTGCTGCCTCACAGTGCCAGAGACCCAGGTTCAATTCCCGCCTCAGGAGACTGACTGTGTGGAGTTTGCACGTTCTCCCCGTGTCTGCGTGGGTTTCCTCCGGGTGCTCCGGTTTCCTCCCACAGTCCAAACACGTGCAGGTCAGGTGAATTGGCCATGCTAAATTGTCCATAGTGTTAGGTAAGGGGTAAATGTAGGGATATGGGTGGGTTGCGCTTCGGCGGGTCGGTGTGGACTTGTTGGCCGAAGGGCCTGTTTCCACACTGTAAAGTAATCTAATCTAATATTGAACACTTTAGTAGGTCATCCCTTACAGCAAGGTACTGAACGCACAAACTTGGAAGTTATTCTTGTGTTTAGATTTGCTTCTGAAATCGGTTTAGGTGTATTTTTTTTGCCAAATGGGGAAGAAAAGAATTTCCAATTTTTAAAAAATCTTGAGCATTTCATCAAATTTATATTCTAGTTTCTACAGAACATAGAACAATACAGCGCAGAACAGGCCCTTCAGCCCTCAATGTTGCGCCAACCTGTGAACTATTCTCGGCTTGTCCCCCTACACTATCCCATCATCATCCATGTGCTTATCCAAGGATTGTTAAAATCTCCCTCATGTGGCTGAGTTAACTACATTGGCAGGTTAGGGCATTGCATGCCCTTACCACTCTGCGTAAAGAACTTGCCTCTGACATCTGTTTTAAATCTATCGCCCCTTAATTTGTAGTTATGCCCCCTCGTACAAGCTATCGTTATCATCCGAGGAAAAAGACTTTCACAGTCTATCCTATCTAATCCTCTGATCATCTTGTATGTCTCTGTCAAATCCCCTCTTAGCTGCTGCCTTTCCAATGAGAACAGACCCAAATCTCTCAGCCTTTCCTCATAAGACCTTCCCTCCAGACCAGGCAACATCCTGGTAAATCTCCTCTGCACCTTTTTTCAATGCTTCCACCTCCTTCCTGAAATATGGTGACCAGAACGCTTCACAATATTCCAAGTGTGGCCGCACTAGTGTTTTGTATAATTGCAGCATGATATTGCAGCTCTGGAACTCAATCCCTCTACCAATGAAACATAACACACCGTATGCCTGATTAACAGCATTGTCAACCTGTGCGGCAACTTTCAGGGGTCTATGTACATGGACTCCAAGATCTCTCTGCACATCCACACTACCATGAATCTTTCCATTGACCCAGTACTGTGCCTTCTTATTCTTACCAAAGTGCATCACCTCACACTTAGCTGCATTGAACTCCATTTGCCATGTCTCAGCCCAATTCTGCAGTTTTTACAAGTTCCCCTGCAACATTCTTCCACACTGTCCACTACTCCACCGACTTTAGTGTCATCTGCAAATTTATAATCCGTCCACCTATGTCTGTGTCTAAGTCATTTATAAAAATGACAAATGGCAGTGGTCCCAAAACAGATCCTTGTGGCACAGCACTAGGAACCAGACTCCAGGCTGAATACTTTCCACAATAGGGTGTAGGTTTGCTCGCTGAGCTGTGGGTTTGATATCCAGATGTTTCATTACCTGGCTAGGTAACATCATCAGTGGCGATCTCCAAGTGAAGCGAAGCTGTTGTCTCCTGCTTTCTATTTATATCTTTCTCCTGGATGGGGTTCCTGGGGTTTGTGGTGATGTCATTTCCTGTTCATTTTCTGAGGGGTTGATAGATGATATCTAGATTTATGTATTTGTTTATGGTGTTGTGGTTGGAGTGCCAGGCCTCTGGGAATTCTCTGGCATGTCTTTGCTTAGCCTGTCCCAGGATAGATGTGTTGTCCCAGTCGAAATGGTGGGTTTTTTTTATCTGTGTGTAGGGCTACGAAGGAGAGAGGGTCATGTCTTTTTTGTGGCTAGCTGGTGTTCATGTATCCTGGTGGCTAACTTTCTTCCTGTTTGACCTACGTAGTGTTTATAGCACTCCTTGCATGGAAATTTGTAGATGACGTTGGTTTTGTCCATGGGTTGTACTGGGTCTTTTAAGTTTGTTAGTTTTTGTTTGAGAGTGTTGGTGGGTTTGTGTGCTACTAGGATTCCGCGGGGTCTTAGTAGTCTGGTTGTTATTTGAGACTTCTTTGATGTATGGTAAGGTGGTTAGGGTTTCTGGCTGTGTTTGGTCTGCTTGTCGTGGTTTGTTCTTGAGGAATCTGCGCACTTTTTTTTTGAGTATCAGTTCTTCTCAAATATGTTGTATAGGTGCCTCTCTGTTTTCCGAAGTTTGTCTGTGCTGTAGTGTTTGGTGGCTCGTTGGAATAATGTTCTGATACAGCTTTGTTTGTGTGTATTGGGATGGTTGCTGATGTAGTTAAGTATTTTGTCAGTGTTTATCGGTTTTCTGTATACGCAGGTTTGTAGTTCTCTGTTGTCCTTTCTTTCGACTGTGACATCCAGGAATGTGAGTTTGTTGTCTGTCTCTTCCTCCTTGGTGAACTTCATGTCTGTGAGGGTATTGTTGATGATGTTAAACATCTCTTCTATCTTGTTTCGTTTTGTGATGACAAAGGTGCCATCTATGTAGCGGACCCAGATTTTTGGTTTGGTTGGTAGGGCTGTTTGTTCTAGTCTTTGCATTACTGCTTCCGCTATGAATCCTGATAGCGGAGATCCCATGGGTGTGCCGTTGGTTTGTTTGTAGACTACGTTGTTGTAGCCCTCGTAGCCCTTCACACGGATGAAAAAAGCCACTATTTTGACTGGGACAACACATCTATTCCAGGACAGGCTAAGCAAATACATGCCAGAGAATTCCTAGGGGCCTGGCACCCCAACCACAATGCCATAAACAAACACATAGATTTAGATGCCATCTATCAACCTCTCAGAAAACGAACAGGAAATGACATCACCACAAACCCCAGGAACCTCATCCAGGAGAAAGATATAAATAGAAAGCAGGAGACAACAGCTTCACTTCACTTGGAGGTCGCCATTGATGATGTTACCTAGCCAGGTAATGAAACGTCTGGATATCAAACCTACAGCTCAGCAAGCAAACCTACACCCTAAACCTCAACCTGAGCTACAAACCTTCACAGACCTTGCAAACATTTTCCATAATATTCAGAACATCCTTCCAGCTGGATGTTTGTTTGTGTGTTTGTCTGCCTTGGACCAGTGTATGAATTTAAGGGCAAAGTCCAATTCGACATAATGGATTTTTCTTTTGTTTTATTCAGGTAGAGGCACAAAGCTGGGAGAAATTGAGCGGATACAGTATTTCATGGGCAAAACTAAGGCCGAAGATCTCAAATCACTTCACAAAATCTTATATAACAGGCCAGGTTCGGTAAGATCAAAATATTTAGTATTTGGGGTTCATCAATTTAAATACCTGCTGTTGGGCAAAAGCAAAATTTGCATTGCTTTTCAGAGGATCACATTTTTTTCGAACATGGGAGTAAAGTTAATTAGTGATTGATGATACTAAGCAAAAATATGCTATTTTTGTAAGAGGAATTTTGCTTTTCCTGAAGAGGCAAGCTGTTTTACAGAGATGCAAGTCATTGGACATAATTGTGCACATGTAGTAACAGTTAGACATTTGCAAAATTTGTTGTAATTCCTTATTGCTGTAAACCTTCTAAAAACAACATTTCCAGTCTTCCAACAACGACTTGAAGCAGAATTAAAACGTTTCATTCTGGAAAGCTACATAACTTTAGCCATGACTAAAGTGTGTGGAAATGAAAATAAATGGTGTCAAGAGTCTAGCCTTGTTTCAAATTTATGCTCCTAAAATATGAAAGTTTAATTGGATATTAGGTGGAAATTGCACGTTTACAGCTGATGGGGTGCATATTATTTGAGGAATATTCTTAACTGCTATAACTTCAACACCTGTCATTGATAAAAATGGCTTCCGAACTATTAATCGTATTCTGTGACATTGTTTATTTATAATTTTTTTTATAATCCAATCAGTTCACACCACAAATTTGGTTTGTTATAAATGTATTCAAAAAGTGGAATGGTACCAGAGACCATCTGGATCTCTTAGCTAAGAGTTGACTAACTTGCCTGAAATTCACATGCTGTTTCAGGAGGGATTATGAATCAAATATGCTGTTCTTCCCTCACAAACTCAAAGGAGCTGAGGCCCATGATTAACTCATCATAAACTGAGGACCAAGCCAGACATTGCTAGTCTGTCTCAGCAACTCATCAGTTGACTGGTTATCTTTTGTTTGATGTACTTAATTTATGGTTAGTATTTCCTGTAAGTGACTTTTAAGTCTTATTAGTTTGCTGCAATCTGTTTTGTTTATATTGAATTCTTTCAGCTTGCCACGTTGAAAAGAAACATTCGGCTGTTTGCTGGGTTCTCCTTTGAAACTGGCAGTGAGCAGCACAAGAAAAAAGAAGAGGTATTGAAAAAGTGAGTGACTGACTAAACATTTTACTCACCTCTTACACTCTCTACCAAGAGCTTAACTTTTTTGTGTGTTGCTTGTTAACTAAATTACTTTTCAAATAGTTTTCAACTAGCTGCCTATTTCGTAGTCTTTTATAATCAAGGTGTATGTAGGAAAATAATAGAGGAGACAAAATAATATTTACATCTTCAGAGATGAGAAGGGTTCTTAAATGGTCAGTAAAAGAATGATTAATGTTTGCTTACTATGTAACAAGATCACCTGGAGAACAAATTGGTCATGTGAAACCCTGGATGACCAAGAAATCTAAGAAATTACCAATTTTCTTCTCCCTATTTGACCAGAATTTGAGTCTTTTGATATTCTGCTGGGTTAAAAGGTGGATCCTGTTTGGAGTGAAATAGGCTTGAAGCATCAACTTAGCCATTGTCAAAAGAGATGAAGCAAAGTACAGCATCATGACATTATTGTGAAGACTGAGGAAAATCTTGTTTAATGGGGACTACATTCCATTGTCACTTTTATTTTGTGAATCTAGGGAAGTTTTTGTTTTAAGTAGCTAGTTGTCCCTTTCTTGAAATAGAGATTATCAAGTCTGATATTAAGTCATTCACTACCGATCGTCAATGGGTGTTTGTGTATACTTAATAAATTGGTAAAGTGCAGTGATCCTGGTAGTAGAGAGATGTTGCTGATTGACAGGAGTAGGTCTGGTCGGGATAGTCTTTGGTTCTCAGCTACTTAAGATCATAATAATAGATTTGATCCTAAACCTATCCAATTGCTAAAATAGTGACTGACAAAGGAAGCCATGTTACCTATATATCCAAAACCATGAGTCAGTACTTTTAAGTCCTGCTCAAACTATCGTACTCCAATCTGATCAGATTTTGTACCAAATGTCCAGTTTGGTCTCAGCAAGGGAGTGTTCAAGCTCAAGAGCACTGTTTAGAGGAGAACCACACATCTGATTGATTTTTTTTTTTTCTTACCTTGAAAGGAAGTGCCTGATTACTGACTACTTAAGATTTCAAAAAGTTGGGGAGTGGAGATAAAAACAGAAGTTTGGAAGACTTCAACCAGAGAATAAGAAAGGTGAGGGTGGGGGATTATTGCTATTAATAGGACTGATAATCTGGCACTCCTTCTAAAATAATGATGAAAAAGTGGGGTAGTGAAAGTCAAGCCCTAGTATCAATTACGAAGAAATTGAATGAGGTGAAAGTGAAATTTTAGTGTTCTGTTGTGGAATGATGAGCTCAATGACCAACTTCATCCATATTTGTCTTGTGAACTAGCACTGCACTTTAATGTCTTATGAAAAGTAGGGAGTGGAAAAGATTGTCTGCCTGCAATACCAGTTGAATGTTCATTCTAGAACAATGGCAAAACGCCTTTTCTATTTACAGGCCAAAAGCTAATGCACTAAACTGTACTGTTCAAATTTTTAAAATTCAATCTGGTATGGGTGTTGCTGGCTGGCCAGTATTTAATGTCTATCCCTAGTTGCTCTTGAGAAGGTGGTGATGAGCTGCCTACTTCAACCACTGCAGTCCATGTGCTGTATGTAGATGCACAATGCCCTGAGGGAAGTATTCCAGAATCTTAGCCCAGCGACTGTAAAGGAGCAGTAATATTTTCAGGTAGGTGAATGCCAGGGAGGGGAATTTACAGTGGTGATGTTCCCATGTATTTGCACGTGCCTTTCTAGATGGAAGTGGTTGTGGGTTTGGAAGGTGCTAACTAATGACTTTTTTTACTGTAATGCAGCTTGTAGTTAGTGTTCCATGCTGGTACTGAGTATCAGTGTCGGAGGGAGTGGATCAACTAGGTTGTTTTACCTTGATGGTGTCAAGCTGCTTGTGTTTTTGGAGCTGCAACCACCCAGGCAAGTGGGGCATTTTTCATTACACACCTAACTTGTGTCTTGTAGATGTTAAACAGGCTTCAGGGAGTCAGGAGGTGAGTTACTCCAGTATTCCTTGCCTCTGATCTGCTTATGTAGCTACAATATTTGTATGGTGAGTCTAGTTGAGTTTCTGGTCAATGGTTCGCCCCAGCATGATGTTAGTAGGGGATTCCATGGTCTTCACACCGTTGAATGTGAAAGGTGGTGATTTAAATGATCTCTTACTGGAGATGGTCACTGTCTGGCATTTGTGTGGCGCAAATGTCACTTACAACTTGTCAGGACGAGCCTGGACATTGTCCAGATCTTGTTCCATTTGAACGTGGACTGTCTCCGTCTCTGAGGAGTTGTGAATGTTGCTGAAAATTGTATAATTATTGGCAAACATCCCCACTTCTGACATTGATGGTTGGAATGTCATTAGTGAGGCAGCTGAAGATGGTTGGACCTCAGATGGTACCCTGAGGAACTCCAGAGTTGTCCTGGAACTGAGGTGAAAATGTGTTGCTGGAAAAGCGCAGCAGGTCAGGCAGCATCCAGGGAACAGGAGAATCGACGTTTCGGGCGTAAGCCCTTCAGGCTTATGCCCGAAACGTCGATTCTCCTGTTCCCTGGATGCTGCCTGACCTGCTGCGCTTTTCCAGCAACACATTTTCAGCTCTTGATCTCCAGCATCTGCAGACCTCACTTTCTCCTGGAACTGAGGTGACTGACCTCCAGCTACCACAACCATTTTCTTAGAGTCATGCCTGACTTATATCAACAGAAGAGTTTACGTGCTGATACCCATGATTCAAGTATGCCATGGTTCCTTTGCCAAATTTGATGAAATGCAGACTTGATGTGATTGGCTGTCACTCATCTCTGGAATTCAGCTCTTTTGATCAAACATGGACAAAGGCTGAATTTATGTCAAGAGCAGTGATTTTGATGGAACCCAAACTGGATGTCATTGAGTGGTGTATTGCTGAGCAGTTGCTACTTGATAGCGTTGTTGAAAACACCTGCCATCACTTTTACTGATGATCAGGCAGTAATTAGCCATTTTGGATTTGTCCTGCTCTTTGTGCCCATGTAAGTCCTTTGGCATCTACCTGACAATGTGGAAAATTGCAGTGTTGTGACTGTATTTGCCTTAGCCAAACTGTTCCAGTACAATGTTCTGGAGCACAATTTTTCTGTACTGTTGCTGGAATATGGTGAAGGCACATAGTCTTTGCAATATCCAACCATTTCAGTACACAAACCAACAGCCACACTCAGACGACAACTCACCAGAACGAAGGACCCGATACCCAGCATGAGCAAAACTAATGTAGTGTACAAAATCCCAAGCAAGGACTGCACAAAACACTATATAGGACAAACAGGAAGACCGCTAACGATCCGAATCCACGAACATCAACTAGCCACGAAACGACATGACCAGCTATCCCTGGTAGCCACAAACGTAGACGACAAGCAACATGAATTTGACTGGTACAACACTACCATTATTCGGCGAACAGAACCACAGCAACGAGCACCCGAGCTACAAATCTTCTCACAAACTTTGATTTCCTTATGTCACTTGGGAGTGAATTGAATTGGTTGAAGATGTAATGCTGCGGACCACTGAGATGGATCATCCACTGGCACTTTTGCTGAAGATTGTTGTGAATGCTTCGGCCTTGTCTTTTGCATTGATTGTTGGGCTTTTCCGTCATTGAGAATGGTGGTATTTGTGGAGCCGCCTCCAGTGAGTTGTTGAACTGTCTACCACTGGATGTGGCAGGACTGCAGACTTTAAATCTGGCCTGTTGGTTTGGAATCACTTAGCTCTGTCTATTACTTGCTTATGTTTGTTGCTAAATCTTTATTCTAAAAAATGTTTATTTGTTTTCTTTTTGTCCCCCATGATTTTAGGAATCCAATTTCGGTGCTAAAGGTCATTTGTACTGTCCTGGATCTGGAGAGAAAAGGCACTAAAGATGAAATTGTGTCAAAAATTCTGAATTTCCTCATGAAACCCAAAGCATCTGGCAAGGTTGAGATTTTGAAATCGAATTCTATTTATGTATGCTTGTGTAAAAGTCAGCCTGAGACTTTTGGTCATAAGTTTTCATTTACCTCGTGTAAACGTTTACCCTAATTTTTCAGAGATCAAACTGCATTTATAAACAATCAGATTGTCAGTACAGAAAAAAGATCTTCAGCCTATTGCTTCAACACCAGTCAAAAGCAAACACCTAACTATTCCAATCTGATTTCCCAGTACTTGCCTCACTGCCTTGTTTGCCTTGGCATTGCTGGTACTCTGTCTTTGCCACTTTCTTTTTTTGACAGAGAGTTCCAAAGTCTGACTACCCTCTGGGTGAAACATCTTTTCCACACATCTCCAAATCTTCTGTCCCTTGAATCAACGCTCCCGGTCATTGATCCCTTTATCAAGGGGAAATTTTTGTTTCCTATAAACCCTGTGTATATTTCTCAATTTTATACATCTTGACCACATCATCTTTTCAATCTCATCTGCTCTGAGAAAAAACTACTCCAGTCTATCAAATCTCTTATCATAATTGAAATATTGCCCATGTGCATCCTAGTGGATCTTCTCCAGTGCTCTAACTTGCTTCCTAATAAGTGGATTCTACGCTTAATACTTTTTTAGCTGTGGCCTAACCAATATTTTATATAGTTCCCTGTTCTTAAACATCTGTGCATAAACTAATAAAGGTAAGTATCCCATATGCTGCCTTAACCATTTTCTCTACCTGCTGTCATACCTTAAGGGACTGGTGTACATGCACACCAAGGTCCATTTAATCCTTGATACTTCCCAGGACCCACTTATTCATCATGTAATCCCTTGCCTTATTTTCCTGCCCAAGACTATCACCTTTCATTTATCCAGATTGAATCTCATTTACCTGTCTATATCCTCATGTAGTGTAAGGCTAACTCCATTATTTACTATGCTGTTTACCACACCACCACTTCTTGTATTGCCTGCGAACTTGCTGATCACCTCTCTTACATTTGAACATTTAATAAAGATTATATAAACCACGAAGAGAAAGGGCTTCCTGTAGGACCCTAATGGAAACTGACCATGTCACAAAAAGGTCCCTCAACCATCCTGTTGCACTGGATCCCATGGGCTATTAATTTTACTATCAGTCTCCCATGTGGGATTTATCAAAAGCCTTGCTGAAGTCCAAATAAATTACAGCAAAAACATTGTCTTCATCTACACATTGGATACCTCTTTGGAAAATAAAATCAGTTTGGTCAGACATGACCTCCCCTTAGCGAAACGATGCTGACTGTTCTTGATTCATCCCTGCCTCTCCAAATGCAGAAAAAGTTTATCCCACAAAACTGTTTCCAATAGTTTTTCCATCACCAAGGTTAGCCTGACTAACAAATAATAACAGGTCAAGTTACAGATGCAACCAGGAAGCTTTAATTTTTACACCAATTCTAGCCAGTTGACAAACCTAACTGGTGCCAAATGATAAATCAAATATAACAGCTCAATTTAAAACTGAAGTTATAGCAGTCACTGGGAAAACTTATTATTGTAAAGTGACCCGTGAGCTTGTTTTCACGAGAATGGTGAAATATATCCAATAAGTAGAAAAGCTTTGGAATAAATTCACCAGCATAACAAAAGTGAGCAAGTGGCCTTAGCTGGAGAAAAAATCAGCAGAACAATTTAATAAGCATTGGCAATATTATCACCAGTGGGACCATCTGACTTGATGTCCCCCAAGAAGCAAAGAAAGATGAATTCAGAATTTAATGCAGATGGTGCACAGGATTCACGAACAGGCATGATTTAAAATAGACAGTGAAATCTTTGATTCCTGACTATCACTTGATAAAGTCAAGTTCCACTGTTTCTTCATCAAACATCAAGTGAAGAATACATATGGTTGAAATACTAATCAAGTTCCACATGCTAGCAAAATAGTCTGCTGAGATTGGTGGAACAAACCATCCTTTTTTAAAAAAAAACACAAGAGTGTGTTCAGTGATTCCATCTTATGGAAGGTGGCACAAATTACAACCAACTGATATTGAAGAGTAAAACTCTCCCAACAAAAATTTCAGAAAGATGTTGTCATCAACCTTTTTATAAGAAGCTGGACAGATGAATGCAGTTTCAAGAAATGAATCAAAGTGGTCTGGAATTATAAATTTTTATTAAATTTATTTTCAGATTCTGTTTTGCTGATAGCTTTAACCCATTTTCCTGATTCCTAGGAGAATCATAGACTGCAGCATCTATGTCCCTCCATTGCAGCTTCAGATGTCTTGGAGGCTATTATCTGAGCACACCAAACGTTTTTTCAGTCGCAAGTACCATTTTTAAATAGTTGTTGATCGTAGCTCTTCAGAGGAGATGTTAATCAAGGTTCTGTCTGCTTGTTCAGTTTGTTGGGAGTGGATGGCACTTTCAGAGAGCAGGTAGTTTTTTTTTTGATATCCTATTCAACATTCCTTTTCTAAATTTCAATTTCTTCCTCCATGTGAACCACTAAAAACTGTTCAGATTAACTGATGGTGAATCTCATTTTGCAGAATCGCTTGGACTAGGCTTCCTGCTTTGGCGCATTTGGAAAATTGTGCCAGAACATACTTGAAATGAAGCCATTTTAAATTAGTGTCAAATTTCTGCTCAAAACATTTGCATAACTAAATGAAAACTCCTCTGTGAGCTGGTTCATTTAGGCAGTCTTCCAGAACTACACTATTTTACTCTTCAATACAAATGAATGTATTTTTAAAAGATCCCCATGGCTCACTTCAATTTTTCATAGTTACATAGTCTTTAAAAATGAAAACACCAGCTCCTAAACTGGGTTTTATAATCTTGTATGCAACATGGTTCTGTGTCCTGAGAAGTTTATAATGTTCATAACGTGCCATTTATTGTAGCTAATTCAGATAATAAAATTGCTCACACTGTGCGTGTGAGCAAACTATTGAAGCACCTGCACCTTTTGAGGTATGATTTTGATAAATCTCTTCATAAATTAATCCTTCATAAATTAATATTTATTCATGTATATATTTTTCAGTCATTACCAAAGCCTAAAAAAAAACGTCAAAAGGGTGGAAAGAAAGACCATAGCAGCTCTGGGTCCAAGAAAAAATCCAAGGCTGCAACCTCAGAAGAAATTCTCACAGATGAGTCCAGCAGTGAAGAGGAAAAGAAAAAGGAAAAATATTCTGATGAAAGTGATGCAGAGGAAGAAGTGGAGGTTTGTGTTTGTCTTCGACACAGTGGGTACTAATTGCTTATAGACGAGTCAACTATCTGCAGAGCAGATAGATTCTACAATAAAAAGCTAAACTGATCTTTTAAGCTAGATGCTACTTAGTTTAAAAGTGATTAAATTGCTCTCTCTCTCTAACTTAGAGCGCATGTTTGTAACAATCATTTGTAATTCTTTCTAGCTTTCGATGGTTAATACAATTTAGCTTTCTTTTCACCATACCATCAATCCTTTCTCTCATTACATTATTTTAATTGTCTTGAACTGATTCATGCTTTCTCTGACTAGGCTATTCCAATCTCCTAATTCTGTTACTCTTTTTGATTCTTATCACCTGTCTCATATGAGCTGCTCACTATTTGCTGATGAAAATTGTCAACTTTGTGTAAATTTGAGAACTTTAGTAGAATTTCTATCTTTTTTTAAAGAAAGTGGAACCAACGCAACATGTTCAAATTTTCCTCAAGATTCCTTGGTCTTTTACACTATTACAGTGGCTATGCTGAAAGCTGTGACCTGTCTTTTTGCTCACCGCTCTGATGAAGAGTCATATCAGACTCGAAATGTTAACTCTGTTTCCCACTCCACTGATGCTGCCAGACCTGCTGGGTTTCCCTATTTCATTTTTATCCCTGGCCAGTCTTCATCATAACATTGTTGCAACCAGTCACTTTGGTACCAAATATTTTCACTTGAAATGATTGTTTGTTTTCGTTAGCACTCAGTCTAACCAGAAGGCTGTGATTTGATATTAGGGTGCCTAAGGCATATCAGATATTTTTTCTGACAGAATGAGAAGTCCTCATGCTGTTTCAGTGACTTGAAGTGGTTGATTAGAGGATGAAGATTTATTTGGTAACATTATCTATTTGAATATGCAAGTTTATTTAGTTTCCACTGTTTAAATCTTGGATCATAATGCACTATTCCATTTAATATGTCAGTTAGTTCTTCCTTTTGCTACTTAACCAAATTATTTTCCACTCATCTCATACTGAATTCTGGCTGCAACTTGTGTTTAGGTTCTTCTGAATCCTGTTACATTTCCTTTCATTTTACCTATCTTTTTTTCCTTTTCAAAAAAAAAATCACCTGAGGAGTTAAAGGTGCTGCTGGCAGGCCAGCAACTATTTCCCATCCCAAGTTGCCTTTGAGAAAGTGGTGGTGAGCTGCCCCCATGAACTGCTGCAATGCATGCTCTGTAGATTGATCCACGATGGCTTTTGGCAGGGAATTCCAGAATTTTGACCCAGCAACAGTGGAGGAACAGTGATATTTTTCCAAGTTCAGGTGGTGAGTAGATTGGAGGGAACCTTTGCTGGTGGCGGTGTTCCCATTATTATCTTGACCTTCTGGATGGAAATGGTTGAGAGTTTGTAAGGATATTTTGATTTTCTGCAGTGTATCTTGTACATAATACACACTGCTACTACTGAACGTTGATGGTGGAAGGAGTGGCTGCATATGGATTTGGTGCCACATTGGATAGATGCCAGCATTACAACTGTACTTCTCTCAGAGAGGCAAGTTCTGGAGCATAAGTCTTCAGTACAGAGTTGTTATGATGTTATCAGGGCTCATAACCTTTGTAGTATCCAGTGCCGCCTCCTGTTTCTCTATCATATGGAGTGAATTGAAGTGGTTGAAGACTGGTATCTGTGGTGTTTGGGACCACTGGAGGAGGTCGTGGTGGATTGTCACCTGCACTACTGGCTGAAGATTGTGTGAATGTTTCAAACTTGCCTTTTGCACTAATGTGACTCTTTCATTTGAGGATGGAGATATTTGAGGAGCTTCCTCCCCCAGTGATTTATTTTAATTGTTCATGATTAGTTGTGGCAGGACAGGAGAGCTTAGATCCGATCCATTGTTTATGGGATTGCTTTGCTCCTTCTGCACTTAATCTCACCAGGTTGACACTTCATTATTACGTATGCCTTGAAGTGTAGTGCTGGAAAAGCACAGTAGGTCAGGCAGCATCCTAGGAGCAGGAAAATCGACGTTTCAGCCAAAAGCTCTTCATCAGGAATTAGATATGTCTGGTGCAGCTACTGGCAGGCTGTCCTACATTCTCCATTGAACCATTGATTGTAGTGATTAAGTGGGGGATATGCCAGGCGATGAGGTTGCAAATAGTGCTGGAGTATTATTTTACTGCTATGGATGGCCCACAGCGTCTCGTTGATTTCTTGTCTTTGTTTGCTAGATCTGTTTTGATCTCATTTAGCACCGTGATGGTGCCACACAACACTGAGGTTATTCTCAACGTAAAGGTGGAACTTTGTCTCCACAAGGACTGTGTGGTGATCACTTTCAGCAATAGTGTCATGGACAGATGTATCTGCAGTCACAGATTGAAAAGGATGAGGTTGTGTTTTTCCCTCAATTGGTTTCTACACCACCAGCCGGATACTCTGTCTAGCATCTGTGTTTTAGGACCTGGCCAGCTGAGTCAGTAGTGCTGCTGCTGAGCCACTCTTGGTGCTGGACATTGAAATAAGTATGCTTTGCCCGCTTGCCACCTCCAAATGTTGCTCAACATGGAGGCATGGTGGTACACAGTAATTAGCAGGTTTTTTTTGCCCATGCTTAACCTTAAGCTACGAGGACTCCCAGGGCAGCTCCTTTCCACGATAATGCAATCTCCTGGATGTAGTCTACCTCGTTTGGATGCTAGTCATGTCAGGATAATGTTCTGACTACTTTTATGTTTCTGACTGGTGCAGTTAATAATTTTCGGGTAAGTGCCAGTTAAAGATCTGTTTCATTTTCAAGTTGCTCAAAGCTCTTGATAATTGAATCAAAACACAATTAAAAATAATTAAGTTAAAATCTTCTTAGCTCAATGTAGTATTGTTAGAAAACATTGTAAAGCTCTAGAATACAAACACAACAGAGTGAACCACGACTAGCACTGAGAAATAAAGAAAAAATAGAAAATCTGTTTTCTTTTCTCTTCCAGCCACCTAAGAAAGCATCTAAAAAAGAGAAATCAACATCAAAAGCTGTTCCTAAAGGCAAGAAAGGACAAAATACTAAAGCAACAAATGTGAAAAAAGCTGACAGCAGCACTGCAAAGAAAACTCCAGCTCCTGCCAAGAAGGGTAGGTACATAATTATCCAATGCTGTGACTGTAGCAAACAATACATTAATGACCAGAGGGTACTGTAATTCTGGGATGTTGGTTGAGGGGAAAAAAACTGTTTCCTGGAAAAAAGGTCTTCATTGTTTAAGATATGTTCTTTTAAATCACTCCAGGGTTACTGAGGCATAGCTTGCAGCTTCTAAAACCAAAGCAACAATCTCCATTTTCCTAATGTCAACTCTTGTCTTTCTTGCTTCCCTCTTCATCTTTCCCACCACCTTTTCTCTTCCACCCGCTGCCTGTCTCACCTCTCCTGACCCAAATACGAGAGAGGAAGGCAACCGTCTTGTGGTTTCTTTTAAAACTGAAAATCTGAATGCATACAAATAGCTTACTGTACCAGAATGTTTTAGCAAATATTTTTATTGACCGTGGTGTTCTCATTAAAGTGAAAAGGGATTTATTTTGTAAACAATGGACATTCTGTTCTGCATCAATATTGCATCAGTTTTATGTAGGTTAAGGTATGGGATGAAACTTGTATGGGATCTCATTCCCTTGCCTGATTTTTAACCGAGTCGTCTCCTATATATGAGTGAATTTGCCACAATTCTTCTCTCTCTCTCCTTTTGACTTAAATTCAGTTGCTGAGCATTATTGATTCGTAACTGGCAGGAAGAAACTGCACTGTCCTTCATGCCGCGCTGAAATTTGAATCCAGATCTCGTAAATAAAAGAATAGTATTCAACAGTTCCCGTTTAATGTAATTTTGTTCCCTAGACATGGGCAGTGGCGTTAAAAAGGTGGCTTCGATTGGGAGGCTAGCTGAGAGTAAGTAAATCTTTTTAAATATCATCTTACATGCAGACCAAAATTATGTGGGGAGAATTTTTTTGTTAAAAATTAGTGTAGGAGAAAGGTGCTATAAAACATTTCGTGGAGTTCTCCTGTTAAAAAGTTTTAAAAATAAAGGCAGATCTAGGATATCATTGTATACATCAAACTGAAACTCTTCCTGAGATAAAGAATAAATAATACTGGGAAAACTTAACTCGTTAACCAATATCCTTTCTAATTAACATCCATTTAATTTTGAAACTGTCAATGGTATAGATGTACTGAGCCAAGTAGCCCCCCTCCATATGCCATAGACTTCTTGATTCTGTGATTTGGTTTAAACTTTAATGTTTACCAGTAACCAGGATCTTCACTAACAGAGTGATTGTAACCTTCCATTGAGATACCTTGTCAAAATTTAAGTTAATGTATGGTGTCACATCACTTTGGAATTTGCCACAAGTTATCTTGTCACCCCGGTCATAAGAAACTAGTCCTCTTGTAGGTTTAATCTTGTCTGTTTCCATTTTGACACATTAACAATTGTTTATTGCAATCAGGTGATTAGTATTCTTGTTTATAGCCTGACATAAGAGAGATTCTGTCATGATGTCTCTCCTACCTAATATGTCGATCAGACATAAGGCCATCACTGATCACTTCCTTGTTTCATTCATCATTTTTTCCCACTTCCACATCTCAATCTTAGTTGAGAGGTAAGAGTGACTGGTCTTTTAATAGCAAGGCAGCATTTGACCGTGTGTCATCAATAGGCCAGTAAAATTGAAGTCACTGACAATTAACAAAAATCTCTTCATTGGTTAGAGCCAAAGAACTCTGCTGTAGAAGTTCCTTAGTGTAGAGTCCTGGCTCAGCCACCTTCAGCTATTTCATCAGTGACCTTCCAGCTCTCCAGTGAGAAGTAAACAGTACCATTTGTGACTCCTCGGGTACTGAAGAATTCAATGTCCGTAAACAGTAACATTTTGCCTAGTACTTATCAGCCCAAGTCAATGTAACTTGTCATTTATATGCTGTGAATGACCATCAACCCTTGATATTTGGCTGGATCAGGATCAGTTTAGCTGAATAAATACTGTGGCTATAAAAAGCAAATCAAAGACTAGGAATTCTGCCAGTAACTTGTTGCCTCATCTCTAGTATCTCTTTATTCAACTATGGAATGTGGGTATCACTGACTAGACCAGCATTAATGGCCCTCCACTAATTGTCCAGAGGGCAGTTAATAGTCAACCACATTGCTGGGGTCTGGAGTCACATGTAGGCCATACCACGTAAAGATGGCAGATTTCCTTCTCTAAAGGGCATTAATGAACCAGAAGGGTTGTTCACCATCTACACGACACAGGTCAAAAGTGTTACAGAATACTTCTACTTATCTGGATATTGCAGCTCCAACAACACTTGAAGTTTGACACCAACCAGCACAAAACAGCTTGATTGGCACAGTCCACTACCTTCAATATACCTTCTCTCCACCAGTGATGCAAAGTGGCAGCAACATGTTTTCATTCGCAAGATGCATTATGTCAACTTTTCAAGTATCCTTCTCAATTCTGGAACACCCCTCCTAACAGCACTATGGGTGTCCCTATGTCTTTGGACTGCTGTGGGTGAAGGTGACCCCACCTTGAGGACAAATGAAATATTACCAAATGCTGACTTTGGATGTGATGTAATATTTCATGTCATTTTTTTTAATCCACCCAGTCAGACTGCTTTCAAATTTGCAAACATTCCTGCAGCTGCTGATTTACACAACCATACTCTGTCCATCTCCTTTTCATCTTCTCTCCCAAATGTCATCTCTATATTTTCCATGAGATCCTCCACCGTCTCCTGTTTCCTCTGCCCTATTTCCACAACTCTTCCTGGTCCCCTTGTTAGCTGATGTTGCTTGTATCATCTTAAATCTGCTGTCATCACCTCTGCCCTCTGCTAGTTAGCCCTTCACCCCATTTTTCTTGCAAACTGTCACACCAATTCCAACTTACCTTTCTTTTTATCCAAAGTGATGTCCAAAGGCATGTTTCCTCCCTAAATCAGTGACCATCTTCCCCAGCTCTCCATGTATTAATTACCCCAATCAGACGTCCCCTCCTGGCACAGTACCTGAAATTCTGTTTCTCCAAGGTGAGAGAATACCTTTCTGGTTCCTCTTGACTTTTCACATTTGACCATACCATTCATCAAGTGTGTCTACTGTTATTACCTGGCTGGAATTTTTCTTGCCTGTTTATTCTTGATCTAATTGTATTGAGTATCATTTGCAATAACTTTTCTGATCGTTCAGGAACTGATATCTTTTGTGCCCCTTCTATTCCTTATCCAAATGCTGCCCTTTGGCAGTATGATCTGAAATCAAAATGTATCAACTGATAACAGCCAGTTCTATCGTCTCTCCACTAAATTCAGACTGCTAACTCAAACGTCCAATACTAATTGAGCTGAAATTGAATATAATCTAAATATTGGAAAGACTAAAATCATTGGTTTTGGTTTCTGTTGCAAGCACTATTCTCTAACCAACTCTATTTCCCTCGAACAGTGAGTGGAAACCTTCAGTTTGTAACTTTGTCAGAATTGATCTGAGCTTCTGAATGCAAATTTGCACCATTATTAAATCCAAGTATTTCCATTTCCTTAACACCTGCCCTTGTCTTTGTCTCCACCTATCTGCTGAAACCCTGATTCGTGACTTTGGTGCTTTTAGTTTTAAGTATTCCAACAGTACTGGCTGGTCTTTCATATTCTGACCTACATGAATTTGAGGTCATCCACAACACTCTCTCACCTATGCACTATTACCCGCCCCAAGTTCTATTCTGTGTGTGTGCTGTTCTGTACAGCTGCTGGTCAAGTCACATCTTATTTGAAAACTATGTTTCTGCAATGGTTTCACTGTCCCTATTTCTAGTTTCTTCCAAACCCACGACTTTAATACGTATTCATTTAATTCTGGCACTTAAGTATCATTTGTTGTTTCACCGTTGACCATATTGACTCCAAACTCTGAAATTCTTTTGTTTCCTCTAAAGCCATCTCTAAATCGACCTCTTGTTTTTATTGCCTAATGTGTTTGTTTTTGTGTGGTTGGGCACTATGGTTTGTTTGTAAAGCTTCTGTGAAGCGCCATGGGACATTAAAGGTGCTCTATAAATAGGTTGTTGTGAATTTTGCTGAAAAATGAAGTATCTGCTTTCTTCCTCTTGGTGAAAAGGTGACTTTAAAACTTGAAATAATATTTTTTTGAAATCTTAAGGTGATGTGATGTCAATGATTTATGGTGTTGAATATACTGTAATTCCTTTGGAAAATCATTCTTAACAGTTGATCAATGTTTTTTGGATGTCGTGCTCTCCAGTTATTATTGTGAATTCTTGAATTAACTATTGTGCTGTTACAATTTGAAAACTATTAGTGACTGATATTTCTCCTCTTAGCATAGGCTGGAAAAGAATGTATTAATCTATGACTGTCCATAGATGTAAGCCACAATATGCAAACAAACAGGTCAATTCAGAAACAAGAGAACTGTTAGTGAATTGATCTGATTTTTTTTTCCCAATGGTAAGCTAAGCAGTGGCATTGCAAGTCTCACTTACAACTGTTTAATGTGCAATTCCACAAAATTAAAATGGAGGCAAGAAACCAATACAAGAAAGATAAAAGTACGAAAATGATTTTAATTGAGGCTATTCTTGTGTCCTCTTGGAATGTTCCTACTTACAGAATCCAGATGGTAGGAATCTGTCCTTATAACTCGTGCTAGCATACATGATTATCATCCTTTTTTTTTTACACTTGGAATGATTTTGACTTGGTCATAACTTAAATTGGTTGAATTTTCACTTTAAAAGTACTACCGTTTTCCATGTTTATCAACTGTGATCTCTTTTATATCTTGTGTACCATTTTCTTTTCCAACCTTATCCACTACTTGATCTTTCTGAAAAGCCAAGCTAAATCGAGCAATGTCAGCTGGTATGTATTTGAAGTGTAACAAAAATTGTCTAAAATAGTGTACAATTGCATTCAGTATCCTGTTTATTTTGCAATATTTGCATCTTGTTATTTGTTTCCCAGAAAGTGAATCTGAAGATAGTTCAGATGATGAACCTCTGATTAAGAAACTTAAAAAACCACCTACAGATGAGGAATTGAAGGAAACTGTCATGAAATTGCTGGTTGATGCAAACTTGGAAGAAGTCACAATGAAACAAATCTGCAAAAAGGTGAATGATGAAGAATTTATTATGTATGTTTTCTTTAAACTTGATTGGAATCTGACGCAATAGTTCTTTTGTATAAACAAGCTCAGTACTGAAGAGAACTTGGGCTTTTAGACTATTTAAATGACTGACTATTTGAAATATTAACAGCAATAGTCAATTATCAAATTTTGGTCATGGTGAAATTATATTTAAAACTAGCTGCAATTTCCCGATCACTGCACATTTAAACATGGAAATGCAAATATTACTGTCAGGTGATTTGTTTCTCCCATCCCCACCCCCAATTGCCATGTTGAAATCTGTGTAGGTGAAATCTCCTAAATTTCTTGATTTTGTATGAATTGGTCTTACTGCAAAAACTCTTCGGGCAGGGGCAAGTTGCAACTTGTTGAATGAGCTGTGGCCAAGTTTTTTAACTGGTGTAAAGTTTATTTGATATTTCATCTCTTTTCCCCCCCCTTTTTTTATTTTTGTCCCATGAATATTATGATCTTTATAGTGCCTTTTACCTGGTTCTTTGCTTGATGATATTACAGTTGCTGGATCTCTTCAAGGTGACAGTGGAATGAAATAGTCAGATGGTAAAATCTACAGTATAAAGGTTATTAGGTCCATAGACTATGTTTCAAGGTTAGTTGAGATTGTAATCATTTTTCCACTAACTGTAAAGTTCAGTACACCCAGAGAGAATTAGTCAAGAATTAAAAGAAGCTAGATTTTGTTTTGCAGTACCTTTTTTTAATGGAAAGACTACAAGAAATAGAATATGAATAATGAATCAGACATATGTAAGTTTTTTTTTTAGTCACTAAGAAATCATAACACATACCTAGTTGTGCAAAGTAAGTAATAACTCCTGCAAGATTTAGTCTGGTGGTAGCTTTACAGATAACATTAAATGGCATTTAGTCGTACTGGCTTTAATTGAATAAAATTGATTTGAAAAAAATATTTTTACATTGTACTATATGTGGTATGATTGAACCTACTGTGTGTTGATACAACATAGCGTGATTTTTAAAACAAGTCTTATATCATGGAATGTTTAGCATAAATGGTTGAACTCCTTCCATTCTCACTGCTTTTAGTATATTTGATATCTAACCGATTTGTAGGCATTTCCATTGTGTTCAATTCTTGTGACTCTCCAGTTCTAAACAATCTCTATATACAAAATCATTCTCTAATATGATGCATGCAAGGGAACCTATAGAGTAAAAGATATAGATTTTCTGCATTTGATATATTGAGTGTGTCATGAATTTAGAATTCATTTCTGTTGTATTGAATATGAGTTTGGGAGGTCTTGCTAAGGCTGTACAGGACATTGGTTAGGTCACTTGTGGAATATTGTATGCAATTCTGGTCTCCCTGCTCAAAGAAGGATGTTGTGAAACTTGAAAGGATGCTGTCTGGGTTGGAGGGTTTGAGCTATAGGGAAAGACTGAATATTGCTGGAGCTGTTTTTTTTTCCTGGAGAATTGGAGACTGAGGGGTGACCTTAGAGGTTAATACAATAATGGAAAGGTAGATAGACTAAGGTTTTTTTCACCTGGAGTTGGGGAGTCCAAACTTAGACTGCATACATTTAAGGTGAGGGGGAATGGTATAACGGGACAATTTTTTCATGTAGAAGTTTGTTTGTGTATGAAATGAGCTACCAGAGGAAGTGGTGTAGGCTTTTAAGTACTTTTAAAAGGATAGGTATATGAATAGGAAGGATCTAGAGGGATAAGGGCCAAATGATGGCAAATGGGACTAGATTTATTTAAGAGATCTCGTCGGCATGGACAAGTTAGATCGAAGGGTCTGTTTCTGCTGTACAACTCTATATGGCTCTATCTTGAACCATTTCAGAAATGCACATTTGCATTCCTAGTCAGTTTTTACACCTGCCCTTCAGCCCAACAAGTCCATGTTGACCCTACGAAGAGTAACCCACCCAGACCCATCCCCAACCTTATTTGCCTAATGCACCTAACCTACACATCTTTTGGATTAGTGTTAGAAGTGGTGAAACAGCATGTTTTCTAGATTATTTTCTAAAGTAGAAAGGTCAAAGGCAAGACTTTAAATGTTTGGCCACTGAACTATGACTCACAAGACCTTATCTTAACCTTACTTGTGATAAAGTTAGAAACTCCTTTCTTCTCTCAATTTTCACTTGAGATAGTGTACCCTGTTGTTAATAACTATGGGATGCTGTATGACCAAACTTGAATTGCTTTCTGGTAATTGTAGGTTTTACAGCTTTTTTTTTCTCTTGAATAAGAAACTGGATTAATTATAATTGAAAGTAACTTGACATGGAAGCATAGTCAGTTCTTGCTTGTGTGCTGTTTGTTTCATAGTTCATGTTTCTGAAGACAAATTCATATCCTCATGTATGCTCACTTGTTGAAGTAGGGTACTGTGGATTAAAGTGAATGGGGTAGATAATCTCTCAAATTTGCAATGAGCTCAGTTCAGTTATTCATTGATCATTTGTGTATAGACATCTTTTATACTTTTAAATATTCTGAATGGCATCTTTGACCCTTGTAGTTTTAATAGACATTTTTGTTTTCAACATTGTTATTTTTAATGTACTATTCTTTAGCATTTAGTGAATTTTCTTTTTTATTTAGGTCTTTGCCAGCTATCCAGATTATGACCTGTCTGACAAAAAAGATTTTGTCAAGAATACTGTGAAAGAGGTATGTGCTTAGTTCTCCAAATCTAGTATCTATTTATAAATCAGTGATTTAATGATGCATTGATGTGAAAATTTGCAAATTCCAGTTAATGAGTTTGAAAGGAAATAAACCTACATGACCAGAAGGATTTAGAAGGTTTGGGGAGTGATGCTGACAGGATTGATAGGCCAAAAATGACACTAACTCTATAATTGCCTGATGTCAGGCTAAAGGCGAGGAACAATTTTTAATGTAATTTGGGATAAATTTTAGTGTTATAGCATAATGTAAGAAAATACTTGGGTAAAAATGATATTTATTGCAAGTCTAATATTTGACTACACAGTGTACATGAGAAGTCCCATTTATAAATCAGATCAATATACCTCATTTTGCTTGTTGCCATAAGATGTAAGATCAGAAGTAGACCATTGAGTCCATCGAGTCTGCTCTGTAATTCAGTGAGCTTGTGTGATCGGAACATTGTCAATATCCAAATTCTTTTTTTTCCCCATTTTAATGATTTAAAAGTCTGCCTATTTCAACCTTGAACATACTTAATGACCCAGACTCGACCACCCTCTGCAGCAAAAACTTTCACAGATTCACAACCCTCAGGAAAAATTCCTTCTCATCTCTCTCAAATGTGTCACCCCTTATTCTGAGATTGCTAGACTCTCCTGCATGGGAAAAGAGCACTTCTGCAACAACCCTGTCAAATTCCCTAGAACTCTTGTATGCCTCAATTAGGTCACCTCTTTCTTGTATATTCAAATGAGTACAGACCCAGTCTAGTCAACCTCTGTTAAAGCAATCCCTCCATTACTGGTATCAGGCTAGTGAAGCTTGTCTAGACTGGGCCAAAGAACTTTAGATAATGGACCTGCAGCTATTCACCATATTCCAGCAGTGATCTGGTTAGCACATTGTGTGGTTTTATCAAAAGCTATCTACTTCTGTGCTCCTTTCCCTTTGAAGGTGACCATTTCATTTGCCTTTCCTATTAAATGCTAAACCTAGATGCTAGGTTTGATTCATGGATTGTGGCTCCTAAATCCCATTTTGTAGTTTTCTGCAGTCTTTCTCTATTTAAATGATAGTACTCTATTCTGCCTGGCAAAGTGCATAACCTCACACATTGTATTACATCTGCTATAATTTTGTCTCCTCACTTAGCCTATCTATATACGTGTGCCGACTGTCAGCCACAAACCTAGCTACTGTACGTTCATTTTCCTCATCCAAGTCACCTAATGTATAGTAATGAAGTGACTGCACCAGGGATCATTGTGGTGTAATTACTATTAATTATGAAAATCCACCCCTTATCCAAACTGCCTTCTATTAGACAGCTAAAGTGATGTGAGAATGACAGCCTTTAACAGTAAGACCTCATTTGACCAAGTATGGCATCAAGGAATTCTAGTAAAAACAAAATGGGGGCAAACTCTGCTCGCACAGAGGAAGAGGGTTGTGGCTGTTTTGCTGTCCATTTTGATATTAACTTTTCCAATTCCCTGGCTTGCTACTAATCTTTACCACGTTGAAATAACTGATAATCTGATGACTATCCTTAATTGCACTGGTTAATTATCATTTACTTAGCCCCTTCCTAGAATCCTCCTTTCTCACTGAAATATGCCTTCATTGTGATTCATTAACATTTTTATGTTAACATAACGGGTGGCATGGTGGCTAAGTGGTTAGCATTACAGCCTCTCAGCACCAGGGAACCACGTTCGATTCCAGAGTCTGGCGCCTGTCTGGGTGGAGTTTGCACATTCTCCCTGTGTCTGTGTGGGTTTCCTCCACGTGCTCTGATTTTTTTTTCCTCCACAGTCCAAAGATGTGCAGGGCAAGTAGATTGGCCATGCTAAACTGCTCAGTGTGCAGAGGGAAATGGGTCTGGGTGGGTTACTTTTCGGAGGGTTGGTGTGGACTTGTTGGGCTGAAGGGCCTGTTCCCATATTATGGGGAATCTAATTTTTCTTAAATGTCTGCCAGTGTTCCTCAACCACCTTTTTCAACTACACTCTTCACTAACACTGATCCTCACATTAGCTACTGGAATAATTTTCAGAAGCATGATTTAAACTTAATAGTAATGCCCATCACAAGTAGAGAATAGCTGAGAAGAATTGCCTTCCTCCTAGTTTAAATTGCCTTAGAGGCATTCCTGCACATCATCACATTGCAGAGTGAAACAATCACTCTGATCTGTAAACTAGTGCAACAAGTAGGAGTTGCAGTCTTTGAAAAAGCTGAAAGCAAGCAAGACTCTGCAGTGATGATTATAACTTGAGTAGAGGTCTGTTCCTGCTTTAAGGCATTGAGGGAATGGTTTCCATTGTGCATTCCACAATTTTTTTTAAAAGCATATTGATAAGCATCTCATTCAGTTTTTATTTTTTCAGTTGATTTCGTGATGAAACTTCTCCTAGTTCAAAGAAACCAGAGTGTTAAGGCGGCTCCATTACCATGTTCCCATGGATTGTGAAATGGGATTGTTAAACACCAGCAGAAGTGAGAAGAGAATGTATTTCTTTGCAAGCCAGTGAGATTTATATAGGTTGTCTCATCCTAATGTAAATTGAACATCTTTCAACCAATTGCTATAGATCTGACTTTTAAGACTTGAGTTTTATGTTACTTTACTAGCTTTTTTAAATGTTTGAAAGTGTACATTTGAATCTAGAGCTGTGAATAAAATTACTTAGAACATTCATTACTTAGGTGTTAGGCATGTCTCATTTTTCACCAGCTAGAGTCCAACTAATTGAATTGAAAAATATTTTAGCCTGTTCTGTAGCTTTAAGTTGCCACATTTTTTTGCATGTGCTCTGTTCAATTTAATTTTTAATCTTTGTTTTTGTATTTAAAATGTCTTCAGTGTAAGGCCATGGTTTTAATCTTGTCAGGGGAAATTTTATTGCAGATGCAGTATGTATACTTCTGTAAGCTAAGTTCTTATTGTAGAACTTATTGAAGATTCTGTTGAACAATTTCTATCCTAATTTCCCTAGAGTAAATAAAACTTTGTACACATGAAAAGGTAGTTCATGTTTTAATTTTACTTGAGCACCTTTTTGATTAACAACTTGAATGATCAAAGTTATTAATGCTTTACAGAAAGTAATCTTTCTAATGGAAAAAGTAGAACTTTCATCTTGCTGCAAGGCCATTTAAAATGATGAGAAACAAATACTCAAAACATAAATTAAGTTGTATTAATGATTAAATGTTATCACAGTACAAGAATACTCCTCCTCCTGATGGTATTTTTGTTCAGTCTACTCTGGTTAGTCAATTGTGCTTAAAACCCAATCATTGAATTAAACAATCTCAACAAATAAAATTTTAGTATTGAAACTGAGACCAGATGTTGTACCTTTCATCTACCAAAAGGACATATTCTGCTACATAATGATATGCAATGACATTCAGACCTAGATGCAGAAATAACAGTACAACATCGAATGTAACTATTACTTAATTGGTATTCCCAGGAGATTGGTATCTTGAGTATTACTAATCCCAGATTTAAAGTGGTCCTGAAAAACTCAATGCCAGATAGTAAACATTTTTTTGGTACTGATGCAACTGGCTTGAATTTTGCAACAAGTTAAATAGCAAGTAGGCTGAGGCAGTTACATTGGTGAATTAGTATTGTTTCAGTCTAGTGTAATTGACCAGTGGAATTGGAGGACAGCTGTTAAAATACCTGAGTTTTTTTTTAGTGATGGAGTTTTTAAAATGATGTTTGTCACTATATTGAGACTAATTTAGTCCACTTGCTTTGTGAATAAAACTACCCTATTGATCTTGCATAACTCATGTTCAACAGCATTTGACTCTACACTATTACTCATTTGGTTGCACAGACAGGTGATCTGAACATTAACTAAATATTTACATCAAATTATATACAGGATTTAAGTTACAGGTCTAGAAAATCCTGTACTTTACCATATATAAAATCAAAGATACAGGAGCTTTAACCTTGTTCAAGTAGGATTATTATCCTTGCATTTGTCATTCTATACACTTTACAAAAATAATTAGCCCAGATTAACTGAGTAGAAAAGGCAGTGTCAGACTTACTGCACAATCACCAGGTTTTATTAATGAAAGAAAGAAACTAGTCATTTATCATTCCAAACTGTTCTGTCTCAATTTGAGTTTTTCAAATAGGGAGGGAAACGAGATATTTTACCTAATTTTGACATTGTGACTTGGTCCAGAGTCTGTGATGCATTACACTGCTGCTCAGCATTTCCAAAGCAAGAGGATTTACCCCATCTGGGTAAGTTGGTGCTTTAAGAATTAAAAGCCTTACTGGAAAAACCAAGTTTAAAAATCACAATACCAGGTTATAGTCCAACAGGTTTATTTGGAAGCACTAGCTTTTGGAGTGTTGCTCCTTTATCAGGTGGGTGTCCTGATGAAGTAGCACGCCCAAATAAACCTGTTGGACTATAACCTGGTAGTGATTTTTTTTTAAAAACTCTGCACACTCCAGTCCAACACGGGCATGTCTAAGTCATGGGAGAAACCAGCTTTAGTTTACATTTTATCTTAAAATAGTATTCTGCATTTTTGTCAGGTCACAAATCTTTAACTGCTGGAATTCAGACAATACAAACATTGAATGCTTCCTTAACTAACTCTCCCTGGTCAGCTTCTGTGGCAGCTATTTTAACATGTTAGAATCAAAAATGCTAATTGTACAAAACAAACTGCACAGTTCAAACCCTGTGAAGTAGCTAGTGACGCTCAAGTGTGACCTCTTGTTAATATTGTGAGCTTTGCTCAGTAACTTTATTAAATAAATTTAATGTGAAGGCAGCTTTGCCCACACCATTTATAAATGGAACTGGAGTATTGCAATGGTATAGTTTTCCATGTCTTCATGTGAAGCTTTGCCACTTATTTGCTGACAGTTTGAAAGTGATATTCATTTTGCACTTTCAAACACCAGTTTTGCCAAGAATTTCAGTGATCTTTAAAACTTGACCTGTATAATAATCAGCAATAATTTGTTTAGAAATGTAGACTCTCTATGTACATTTTCTTCTTGTACCTTAAGTTATAAATTACAAAGTCATCTTTTACAATGTAGCAATTTTACTCGCTTCTCTGACTCCACTCAGGTAGGCCCCAGTAACAGTTTGCGGAAAGTGTCGATTAGTTGCCTGTGTAAAAAGAAATATTTTTAAACAGTGAAATAAACTAAAATGTTGAGTATTACTTGTTAAATAACTTGGTTTTGCTATTATATGCAGCTGGTCAAACCAAAAGCCTCATTATTTTAAAAGCTAAAAGCAATGTTCCAAATTGGAACTGCAAACCAGACCCATCCAAGGAAGATGTAATAGTTAGGTTTCCTTCATTCATTCCTTTTGTTTCAAATCAAAGTTTTGTACAAGTGTCAAGTGCTGACAGCAATGCCTTATGCTAAACAAATTTCTAGTATTTTGAAAGGTAAGTTTTTAGGAAGCTATTTTTGGTCATGATTCATAGGTCTTGATTTTCATGGTTTTGCTGTTAAGACCATGCTTGTCATTGTACAAATTGAAGCATACAAGAATTTATTTAACAGCATTTAAACTATGTCTTTCAAGTAAGTCAATTTACTGTTAGATATGAAAACAAATGAAAAATCAAATATGCCAGTCTGATTACAATGGTGAGTGTGACCAATACAGTCCCAGTTGAGAAATTGCTGTGATCTGTATAATGTTTGGCACATCTATGCTCAATGGGAAATTCAGAACTGACCTACACTCTCCTAAGCTCAGTGACTACACTTCCAACTCCGTGCCATGCAAACTTCTACACTAAAAAAAAATTCACTCTGTGCCTTGTGTGTAGTGTTAGAATGGTATTTAAAATGCATGTAGTCCTGAATGGTGAGTGATTCAATAACTAACTTGAGGATCCCACAAAATAACCTAATATGCACCCTGTCAAGGACAACTAGAGACAGGCAATAAATACTGGCCAGCTCTCAAATGAATTAAATTTTTAAAAAATCCAAATTTGGATAAAATAATCTGAGATCCAGAGGTAGTGATAAGGATGTTCACCGACATCAAGACAGCATTTAATCAAGTGTTCAACAATTTGAGTGATAACTGGCAGAAAGGAAGTTGGCTGTAGTCATGGACCCCAATCACCTCAGCTCTTTACTGCACAAATTCTCCTGTATTAGCTCAAAGATTATTGAAGCAGTTGAAAATGGTTAAGGTCAAATGGAAATTTTCATGAATAATTACAGTATTGAGTATCATTCATGACAACTTGAGCTGACAAATCAACTATCACTTCGATCAACACAAAAGCTGACTACTACCCTGTTACATTCACCTAGCTCGACCAGCCCCAAGACCATAAGAGCAGTATTAAAATTAATTGTGAATGCAGAGACAGTTTAAAACAGCATGCCAATCAAAACTAATTGCTCATAAAAGAAAATTTCTTAAACACCACTGAATACAAACATTAGAAAATAACCATGACAACACTGGAATAAATTGTAAAATTAAATCATATTAGCCAAGAGCAAACCCTTTGATTTTGTATCATAGTTAATTCAGAAAATTTCCAACCATTTTGCAAGCAAAGCTGGTTGTCTTGTACAAATTTTAGTGAAAATAGTGCAGAATCATACCATTACTGCAGGGAGTCAAAACAATGAGTCAGATTTGTGTGGACAAACTAATTTACATTCAATACTTAGGTCAACTTAATTGTAAGAGGTACAAGGCATAAATTAATTTATGCATTTATTACCAGCCAAGGAGCAATTTGCACATCATAAATGCCATAAGTCCATAGACCACAATTTTTTAAATTTAGCATTTAGCTAACCTTAAGTTTAAAAACTGAGTACTTCACAGTCATGTGTAAGTAGTCATACAGAGGATTTGGAAGTTGCTACGTAAATGCATTGTGTTCCTTAAAATTAGTAATCCCTTCACTACTACTTCAGAAAAGAAAATTATTTTTAGAAGTGTACAAATAATTGGCAGTTGAATTTTGAATGACAAGCTTACCTCCCCAGCAAAAAACACTTTTCCTTGTATATCTTCAGCGATTATATCATAGGCCTCACCACTTCCCCCTGCCTTTATAAAGCTGTAAGCCATCTGTGCCCATGGGTCCTTGCTCCAGTGTGTAACAAAATATCTGATTGGATCTGGGACTTCCTGTAATGATATTTAATGTCTAGGGTTTTAATATGTTGAGAGACTCAAATGCTCAAAACAAAGTACTGAAGTACCTTTTTATGTAGTTCCTGCATTAATAAATTAAGAATTTACTTGTCATTAAAAGAATTGAATGCAAGTTAATGAAGCTTTTTGTTAATTAGTAAATGAAGACCAGTAACACAACACGTAACATAGCAGTCCAAGGTTTGGCTGTAGACATTCAACTGCATTAATGAGTTTTTACACCAGATAGCTGAATGAAATATGAGCAAGTTGACAAATGTTACTTTCAGAATAGTTATCAGATTGGTAAACATAACTCATTCCAATAGTCTGAATTAGACTTCAGAACACAGGTTTGGTAATATAGTCCTGATGTGATCAACTGACTCTCAGAACTAATTTATTTCATCAAAATGCATCATTTGTCATCAGCGAGTTTGTTTTTGTAATTTGAGCCCAAAATCAAATTATACAAAAGAAAAAACAGGTTTAAATTACACTTAAAATTCAAACGTGTCTTTACATGAATGTGTTAGACGATGGAACCACTCCTATGAATCACCTAAGATCATTTTATCATGTTAAAAGGAGCTACTTAATGTGCAAGTTATTCTCAAGTCACTTTGATGAATTTTTAAAAATCAACCTGTCCAGTTGTCACAAAGTTAAAAATCACACAATATCAGGTTATAGTCCAACAGGTTTTATTGGAAGCAGTTGTTTTTGGAGCGCTGCTCCTTCATCAGATTTTTAACTTTGTGCACCCCAGTCTAACACCGGCATCTCCAAATCATGTCCAGTTGTGTTGTGACACACCTTTTGAGCAGGTCAGACTTGAATACAGGCCTTCTAGCTCAGAGGAAGGAACACTACCATTGCAACACAAGAGCCCATTATCTTATTTTAAAGAGCTAAAAGAGCAGGTTAGTATCGAGGAATCTGGCAATGGATAATTCACCTAACTCTTCAACGTCCATAAAGACAAAAATCAAGTGTGAAGGGAATATTTGTCTGGATGAGTGCAAGATGCTCAACACGACTAGAGAAGGTGCAAACTTGACCCACTCTTGGGAAATAAGGCAGGGCAGGTGACTCCGGTGTCAGTGGGGAAGTATTTTGGGGCCAGTGACCATAATTCGATTAGTTTTAAAATAGTGATGGAAAAGGATAGACCAGATCTAAAAGTTGAAGTTCTAAATTGGAGGAAGGACCATTTTGACGATATTAGACAAGAATTTTCAAAAACTGATGTTCGCAGGTAAAGGGACTGCTGGAAAATGGGAACCCTTCAGAAATGAGAACCAAGTGTCCAGAAACAGTATATTCCTGTTAGAGTTAAAGAAAAGACTGGTAGGTGTGGGGAATGCTGGATGACTAGAAAAATTGAGGGTTTGATTATGAAAAAGAAGGAAGCATATGTCATGTATAGACAGGAGAGATTGAGTGAATCCTTAGAAGAGTATAAAGGCAGTAGGAGTATACTTGAGGGAAATCAGGAGGGCAAAAAGGGGACTTGAGATAGCAAATAGGTTAATGAAAAGGGATTTTACAAATACATCAAGGACAAAAAGGTAACTAGGAACAGGGCACCTCAAAGATCAGCAAGGCAACCTTTCTGTGGAGCTGCAGGAGATGGGGGAAGATACTAAAAGAGTATTTTGCATCAGTGTTTACTGTGGAGAAGGACTTGGAAGATACAGAATGTGGGGAAATAAATAGCAGCATCTTGAAAAATGTCCATATTACAGAGGAGGAATTGCTGGATGTCTTGAAACGCATTAAAGTAGATAAATTCCTAGGACCTGATCAGGTGTACCCGAGAACTCTGTGGGAAGCTAGGGAAGTGATTGCTGGGCCCCTTGCTGAGATATTTGTATCATCGATAGTCACAGGTGAGGTGCCAGAAGACTGGAGGTTGGCTAATGTGGTGTCACTATTTAAGAAAGGTAGAAAGGACAAGCCAGGGAACTATAGACCGGTGAGCCTGATGTCAGTCGTGGGCAAATTGCTAGAGGGAATCCTGAGGGACAGGATGTACGTGTACTTGGAAAGGCAAGGACTGATTAGGGATAGTCAACATGGCTTTGTGCGTGAGAAATCATGTCTCAAACTTGATTGAGTTTTTTGAAGAAGTAACAAAGAGGATTGATGACAGCAGAGCAGTAGATGTGATCTATATGGACTTCAGTAAGGTGTTCGACAAGGTTCTCCAGGGGAGACTGGTTAGCGAGGTTAGATTTCATGGAATACAGGGAGAACTAGCCATTTGGGTACAGAACTGGCTCAAAGGTAGAAGACAGAGGGTGGTGGTGGAGGGTTGTTTTTCAGACTAGAGGCCTGTGACCAGTCCACAAGGATCGGTGCTGGGTTCACTAAGAGGTATTGTTAGTAAATTTGCAGATGGACAGCAAAGAAGGTTACCTCAGGTTACAATGGGATCTTGATCAGATGGGCCAATGGAGTTTAATTTAGATAAATGAGAGGTGCTGCATTTTGGGAAAGCAAATCTTAGCAGGACATTGACACTTAATGGTAAGGTCTGAGAGAGTGTTGCTGAACAAAGATCTTGGGAGTGCAGGTTCATAGTCCCATGAAAGTAGATTTGCAGGTAGATTGGATAGTGAAGGCAACATTTGGTATTTTTTAGATTAGATTTCCTACAGTGTGGAAAAAGGCCCTTCAGTCCAACTAGTCCACACCAACCCTCTGAAGAATAACCTATTTCCCTCTGACTAAAGCACCTTACACTTTGGGCGATTTAACATGGCCAATTCACCTGACCTGCACATCTTTGGACTGTGGGAGGATACTGGAGCACCTGGAGGAAACCCACACAGACACTAGGAGACTACACACAGACAGTCGCCCAAGGCTGGAATTGAACTTGGGACCCTGGTGCTGTGAGGCAGCAGTGCTAACCACCGAGCCACTGTGGGTCAAAATCCTGAAACTCCCTCCCTTAGAGCATTGTGGAAGTACCTATACAAAATAGACTGCAACTGTTAAAGGCAGCAATTCATGACCACCTTTTGCAAGGTCAGTAGGAATGGGCAATAAAAAATGCTTAGCCAGCTAGTACGATCTTCCTCTGAATGAATGAATACAATAAAAATTCACGATTACGTGAGCACACTGGTTTGATTTTGGTGTCTTTGGCTACAGAACAAGATACCTGCCTTGCGGCGGGGGGGGGTTGCAACTACAGTTTACAATAGGGGTCCTTGATTTTCACATGCTCATGCTTATGAACATGATTCCATAGAAGTATACATTAATAATCAGATTAAAAATTCAACTTGTGAACATTTTCTTATACGTAAGAATTGCTATTTTATATTGTCCAGCATTGTGTTCCACTTGTGTACAAATTAATTTGTGAAGTCAGTCAAGAATGGAACCCGTTCCCAACCCGAGGAAAGCCTGTACATTGATTCATGAGGTAAGATGGTGTTATGTAAATCTCAGTTCAACATAAATTCTGAGGGCTGTTTGAGAAATTAAACGCAAAACTGAAGGCTTACTGGAAGATTGATGCATGTTTTAAAAGCAAGTAACTTAACACTCACTGCAACAATAGTTTTTACAGCTGCATGTTGAGCAATGGTTAAAGTGTGACTGACTCCAAGGGGTTGTGTATAGATGGAGCTTTGATTAGTACAAGTAGCTGATTGGTCTGTAGAAAAGTGACCAGTTATCGTTCACTAAGGCCTTCTCTTGCCAATGTTATTAGTTCTCAGTTAGCTGAATAGCTTGGAGCTGTGAACAAGGAACGGAGAAATCATCAGATCTCCTCCAGCTCAGAAGCTCTCTCCATTCTCTGCAGTAAATAACACTTTTTAAGGCTGAAGAAAATCAGTTTACCTTTCCTTCAGTTGATGTAAGCTGTAACTTTTAATTGATAAGTCTGTAAGTGAATTAGCCACCCGTGCATCTTGCAAACCAGAAAGAGGATTTGGAGAAAGAAGATGGTGAAGCAGAATTTTGACCAGCACAATCATTAGAATCATCTCAGCAACTGTGGTGAATGGGAACTAGTTTTTCTCTCCGTCTATAATACCCTTTTTCCTTGATGCGTGTGTATGCATACGTAGAAATTTATAAGGGGATTAAAGTTTTCATTAGTCGAATTGTACATCAAGAGTTCATAATTGTTTACCTGTAGGTAGAATCTAGTTGCATGTCATAAATAATACTTTAAGTACAGGTCTGTCAACCTGGGTCTAAAAGGCTGGTATTTTCAGGGATGTATACTACTTCAAGTCTTTAGTTTTTGTGACAACTCCAGGAATGCTCGATTTCCAGCATGCCACCCCAGTGAGATGTCGTACTGTAACTATGGATCATATCCTCAGAATAGAATAAGGGTTGACCAATCAGGACTGAATTAAGGAGAAGTTGCTTTACTCAATGTTTGGAATTCTCTGACTTAATAAGCTGATTTATGACTAAAGATAGAATAGAAAATGGAGAGGATACAAAAGATCAGTCTGATTTTGCTGAATGGTACCATGGCTTTACGATCTACTCCAACTCCTATTTTCTTTGTTCTCACCTATAAAAACTTCTAGATGTAAAGCAACTTAATACAACATACAGTGAAATTAACAATCATACAAATCTTCAAAATATTTAATTATGGTAGCCTTGCCCTACTTTTCACCCAAACAGAAGCATGATATTTAGGTTTAATTGCTGTCTGTGCCATTTTTGCTTTTGGAACATGTTACTATTTGCAATACTGGGATTACCCAGACAGTTGTATGAATGCATCCAGGCATCAGTAACTAATCTCAAAACTTGAGATTATTACTTGATATGTTGCAAGGAAAAAAAAGCATTTTGAAAAAAATTTATTTAATAATAGTATTTTAATTCTCTATTATATTACCTCTTCTTTAAACAGTTCTCTGAGGACGCTCATACATAATTCAGCCACTTGCTGCTCTTGCATATCCCGAACGACGGCCACTGCATCTCCACTGATCACAGACATCAGAACACAATGCTCACCCTGCAAGTTTCAAATCATGTAGAAATGGTATGAATATAGGACATGTAAAAATAACCCATGACCTGTTGGCAAAGGACAAAACAAAATCAAATTTTCCGTGAGGACGATATACTAAGGTTTTAGGTAATGATATCAATGGATATGTTTTGATTATTTTTAAAGGCCTAATTCATGTACTTGAGAACCCTTACCTCTCAAGCTCAGCAAATATGACAATATGCATAGAAATAATTTCAGGCCCAGAAAAGCCCATACATAATAACTAGCTCAAATTTGTCACTTAAACTTTGCTTATGATGTTTTCAATATTGAGATGCAAGTCAAGCTGGTTTTGCTCATTTTGTAGAAATATGATCTCTTCCTTAAACACCAACAATTTTTATACTGCCGAAATTATCCACATCTTGATTGAATATCAGATCACAAAGTTCCTTCTAAAATAAGCACCTGTTCCAACTGTACACCAGCCCATCAAGTGCTGCTCATTTGATTAATGCTGCATTTATGGCACATAGAGTATTCTAATAATCCTGATCAATCCAGCCAACCAGGCTGCATGGCAACAACATAAATGATTGGCACCTCACCCAATGACAGAACAGAAAGATAGCAAGCAATGCCTGGGAGAAGATGGTTATTTATTTGATGTTATTTTAGCAGAGATGCAAGGATTTTCAAACTCAGCTGTGTTCCAGAGAGGTGGCAAGTGGGAAGGCAGAGGGATGCAAAAATTCAGGAGTGACAGCAAGTCAAAGGCAGGAATTAGTAAACAGGATGATTTAGTAAATTATTGCTGAGAGGAGAAATACACAGCCAACATTTTTCATATTGCATTCATCAGAATAAAGACAAGAATGCCAAATTTCAAATCATTTCAAATTCATACAAAAAGGAGAAAAGGATGCTAAGTGATGTCAAGTCCACAGTGATTTGTCAAGGCATTACCATGGAGAAAGCCACAGGGAAACACTGGCTCTCCAGTCTATTGCCTTGCTTTTTCTGCAGCAACACCTGACCAGTGTTGATCTGCCAACCAACGAACCAACATCGGTTTCTCCTGGGATAAATTCTTGCAAAGATTTAAAGTGTAATCTTCCGTTTGCCATAATGGATTCATGACTAAAACCTCTGACAACATCATTTTTTCAGTAATAATAAAGAAATGTGAAAATTACAAATGAGGAATGTTACCCAACTGTATTTTCATTTACCAATTTTCATTCAGCACTGTTTCTGAAGAACAGATTAGGAGTGCAAAGCAAAGGCTTGCTGTACTTCACTGGCTGTGCATCTTGAGGTGGTGAACATTGCTGTATAAATGTTCCTTTATATAGATTGAACTTCTGCAACTGCTAACATCTGTGATGAAATAGATCTCCAAAATTCCTAGATTGTAACTTTAGATGCAGAGCTCCAAGCATGCTACAATTGACTGGTTCAGAATTTAGCAACATTTGGTTCTGCCCAGCAATAGGCAAGGGATTTTTTCCAAGGTTTTCAGGATAGTTTGGGGGACAATGAAGTGCAGCTCAAAGGTTATAGCATGTTGGAAAAAGACAAAGACAGAAACAGAAGCAGATTCCATATCAGAAGTGCTGTAGTTAGCTGTCCAGCTAGGAAGGCAGGTAAATGTTAGAGTTCTTTCAGCCCATTGAATCTGCACTGACAAAAACTGCTCTAAATCTGCACTGGGCCCACAACCTTGAATATCAAATACCCTCCAAGGCAATGTATTCCAGATTCTCTTAACCGTTTGGGTAAAAAAGCATTCTCAAATTCCTTCTAAACCTCTTGCCTGTCACTTAAAAACTTTGGCCCCTCATTATTAAGGGGAACAAATTGATTTATTCCACTCTGTCCATGGCCCACAATCTTAAAACACCTCAGTTAGGCCTCAGGACTTCTTAAAACAATCAGAGCTCATCTAGCCTCTCTTCATAGCAAAACTGCTCCATCCAAAGCAACATTCTGTGAATCTCTTCTGTACTCCTGCCAGTGCAAATACATCATTCCTATAGTGTGGTAACCAGAATTGCACACAGTACTCCAGCTGTGGCTGAACCAAACTTGCACAGCTCCAACATAACCTCCGTGCTCTTGTAATCTTCCACAACTAGAAAAGATGTGTCCCATGTGTCACTTTAACTACATTACTAACTTGTTGCCTTCAAAAGGTCTGTGGGAAACCACCCCAGATCTCTATTCCTCCGATTGTCCTAGCATCTTACCATTCATTGATTACTCCTTCATCTTGTTGCACTTTGGAAAAAGGATCACTTCAAACTTTTCAGGATGAAACTTTATCAGCCATTGATCTGTCAAATGACCAATCCATTTAAAACCTCCTGTAATCTAAGACATTCTTCTTCACTGCCAACCACCCGGTCCTTTTTTTTTGCAAAATTACTTATCATTTCCCCCACATTCTCATCTATTTCATTTATACATATCATAAACAATAAAGGGGCCAACACTGATCTCTGACGGTAAGCCAGTGAACACCACTGTGCAGTCACAAAAACAACCTTTACAACCACCGTCTGTCTCCTACCACAGCCGATTTTGATTCAACTTGGCATGTCACTCAGGATCCGGAGTGATTTTTACCTTCCTTATCAGGCTTCCATATGGGACCTTGTAAAAGACTTTGCTGAAATCCATATTAACTACATCTACGATACTACCCTCACTTCAATATTCCTGGTCACCGCTTGAAAAATTCAAATTTCTTGGGCATGACCTCTCCCTGAAAAAGCTATGCTGACTATCACTAATCAAACCTTGCCTTGTCAAGTGAAGAATAATTCTCTCTTTCAGCATGTTTTCCAATAGTTTCTTGATTTGAGACTCACTGATCTGTAAATCTCTGGTTTCTCTCTTTTTAACAGTCAAGCAACACTTTGCTTGAAAAGTGGAACCACTTTAGCTGACCTCCAGTGATCTAGCATCTCCCCTGTGGCCAAAGAAGAAATAAAAAAGCTTTACCCAGAAAGCCTCATGTAATGATCCTTCTAAGATATCATCCCTCTTCACTACAGTAACTGACTCCTTAATTAATAATGCAAGACCACTTCCTTTAACATTCTTCCTTCCTGAAGATTCTCTACCTCAATGTAAAGCTGTCATTTCTGCCCCTTCTTCATCCATGCCTTTGAGGTCCGACCAAGCAGCCTAAATTCTTGATGGAATAACTCATCCCTTGTTCTACCCATATTGTTGGTATCAATGTGTATTGCGATCTTTGCCTTATTATCCTCCCCCTCCAGGTACCCTATAGCACTGTGACATTCCTGATCCTGGTACCAGGTAGGCAACAGACCATCTTGGAGTCACATTTGTGGCTGCAGGAACACTAGTCTATTCTCCTAACTAATGAATCCCCTATTGCTATCACTCCTGCTTTCCTCCACTCCTGTGCATTCAGGCTACTTGTAGTGCCAGAAGCTTTGCTCTGTTTGCACTCTCTTGGGGAACCAGTGCCAACAGCTTCCAAAACAGAAAACAATTTGAGTGGGATCCCAGTGGACTTCTGCCCCATCTATCTGATTCGCATTGACTGCTTTGTGGTCACTCTTTCATCCAGTTTCTTGAGCTACTGTGTGACCACCTCTCTAAATGGATTTTCAGCCTCACTGATGCGCCACAGTATCTCTAACCACTACTTAAGTTCCAAAACACAAACCTCAAGGTTCTATAGTAGGAAATATTTTCTGCACACATGGTCAACTAGGGTACCATGATTTTCCATAAATGACAGATCAAACATTCCACTTGTGTAAATTACACAGATTGTGTGTCTGGCAACTCAGTGTAGAGCCAAGAGCAGTTGGATGGCTCTGTGCTGGTAGCTCTCTAGTAATTCCGAAAGTTCTTGAGTTCGAAGTGTTGAAGTCAGGATTTCCAAGTGCAAAGTCACTGGCTCAGTGTTACAGGAAGTAGTGAGCCACTCAAAAGAAGCCTTCAAGCATTGGTGCTTCAGTGCATCTGGGAGAACAGGGCTTGAAAGACAGACAAGTGGTATTAGCTGAATGCAACTGAACAAGAGTTCATTGAAAAACCCAGGCAGTTTTGCTCGGTGAAGCTAGCAGCCAGTGAAGAATTGAGGCTCAGCTTGTGAATAAATAGTGGAGTGTAGTTTTGGAGTCCAAGATAGCACAGACCAAGCAAAGGAGGCTTACAGAGCAGCAGCACTGAGGCACTGAGCAGCAACCCTCAAGAGGAGGCTATGTAGTTGAATAGGTGCAATTGAAGAATTATGATCCCTTATGAAGTTTAATCTTCCATTGTGCTGGGTGTGGCTCCAACTAGCAGAGAGACTCGCCCCGCTCATTTTTGTTCGGGCTCCTTGGTGCCACAATGTCACACGTGGCCTTGATATCAAGGGCAATCACATGCATATCATCTCCGTAATTCAGCTTTTATGTCCATGTTTGAACCAAGGTAGCAATAAATTCAGGTACTGACTGGTTCTAGGTGAAACCGAAGTGTGCATTAGTGAGCAGATTATTGCTAAGCATTGTCAATGGTCATTTATAGATGTTTGAGAGTAGGCTGATTAGATGGTAATTAGCCAGGACGGATTTGTCTTGTGTGTACAGGACAATACATGAACAATTTTTTAAACTGTCAGGTAGATGCCAGTGTCATAGCTAGACTGGAACAGCTTACCTAAGGATGCACCAAACTCTGAAGCACATATTGTCAGTGTTATTGCTGGCATGTTGTCAGGGCCCACAACCTTTGTTGTAGCCAGTGCCTTCAGCCATTTTTTGACATCACAGAGTGAGTTAAATTGACTGAAGACTAACATCTCCAAGATGGATTAGCTACTTGCAACTTCTGGCTGGATTGTTGCAAATGCTTCAGGATTAACTTTCACAAGGTGTGCTGAACTCCTCCATCATTAATGATGAGGATATTAGCGTCACCGAGTTGTTTAATTGCCCAACATCATTCATGATTGGATATTGCTGGACATAGAGCTGAGATCGGATTCCTCAGTTGTGGATTTTCTTAGCTCTGTCAGTTGATGCAAAATCAGTTTCGACACAAATATTCCTGTTTTGTAGCTTCACGAGCTGACCTCTCAGTCGTAGGTACACCTGACGTTGCTCCTGACATTTCCTCCCGTGATCTTCATTGAATCAGGGTTGATCCCCTGTTTTGAGGGTAATAGTAAGAGTGGAGGATATGCCAGGCTATGAGGTTGCAGATTGTATTGGAGTATGATTCTCCTCTGGCTGATGGCCCAGAGTGCATCAAGTTTGCCCAGTTTTTACTTGCTAGATCTGTTCAAAGTCTATCTCGTTAAGCACAGATGGTGGTGGGGTCAATGTAGAGGACTCATAGGGTAACCCTGCAGTCTGTATATTACAGTGCTGCCACCTCTGCTGGGCCTGTCCTGCTTGTGGGACAGGATATATCTAGGGATTTTTAAAATTTGGGACAGTTTGTGTAAGGTAGAAAGATTCCACGAGTATGACTGGATGTAATCAGTGAGTAGTTATACCATTGCTTGAGTAGTCTGAGACACACCTCAACTTTGGCACTAGCCACCAGATGTTATTAAGGACAATTCTGCAGGGTTAACAGTACTGAGTTTGATGTTGTCATTTCTAGTACTTAAGTGATGCCAGTTGGTCCATCTGGTTTCATTCCATGGTTAGTTCAGAGTCACCATATTATTTTCTGGCCAGACCAGGTAAGGACACCAGTTTTTCTTCTCCAAAAGACATTAATGAATCAGATGTGTTTTCACCACAGTCAACAATACTCATACTTCTGCTTCCTTTCAACGTGAAAAAGCAAATTTAAAAGTATGTGGGAGGACAGGGAATGTAGCACTGGTTGTTTCAGTTACTCAAAGATTACAAATTGTTCTGTGATTTTGAAATTAGCACTGAATTCAAATTCCATCACCTGCTGTGGTGGGATTCAAACCCGCATCCACAGAATAATACCTGGATCTCTGGACGACTGATTCAGCAACAATACCACCAAACATCGCCATGAACACTTAACTCTGTATATATGCAGTACTTTCATTGCTGTCACCAGTGCTCTGAATTCATTGTCAACGTAAATGCTGTCAATTTAGAATACCAATCATTTTGACATTTAACAAACTCAGTACTGCAATATAAACACACCGATTATATTTGTTGGATTTATTGAATCATGTTGCTCCTAATAGTTTAGGCATTGGTATTAAAAACATAAGAACAGTTTTATTTTTAAAAAAGCTTATCAAATTTTCTGTTTTCTCTTCTCTTCCCATTTGCAATATTACTGCCAAATTTTACTTGAAATTTACTTTAACTTTCGATAATTGTTCAGGGCATTAAGACTTTATTTTGACCTTAAAAGGTTTATAAAACAATGAGGGGGTATAGATAACGTGAATGCCAGGAGTCGTTTCCTAGGGTGGGGAATTTCAAGATTAAGGGACATAGTTTAAGGTGAGGGAAGGGGGATTTTAAAAAGACAGAGTCATAGAGATGTATAGCACAGAAACAGACCCTTCGGTCCAACTCGTCCATTCCGACCAGATATTCCAAATCAATCTAGTCCTGGCCAATATCCCTCCAAACCCTTCCTATTCACATACCCATCCAGATGTCTTTTAAATGTTGCAATTGTACCAGCCTCCACCACTTCCTATGGCAGTCCATTCCATACACATCACCCTCTGCATGAAAACGTTGCCCCTTAGGTCTCTTTTATATCTTTCCCCTCTCACCCTAAACCTATGCCCTCTAGTTCTGTACTCCCCCACCCCAGGGAAAAGACTTTGTCTATTTATCTTATCCATGTCCCTCATGATTTTATAAACCTAATTTTCATTTTTATACAGGTGTGGAATGAACCTCCAGAGGAAAGGGTGGATGTGGGTACAGTACAATGTTTAAAAGACATTTAGATAAGTACATGGATAAGAAATGTTTGGAGGGATATGGACCAAGTGCAAGCCGGTGGGACTAGTTCAATTTGGGATTATGGTCAGCATGGACTAGTTGGTGCAAAGGGTCTGTTTCCATGCTGTGTTACTCTATGACTGTACTAAAATTAGTACCAAACAATAAAATTAATTTACTTACTTGTGGATCCATATCATAAAATACTCCAAAAAGTCCTCGTTTGTTAGGACTGGGAGGAATATGGCCAAAGAAATCCGCTCCTTGAATTTTTTTCTGCCAAAATTTATATGGAAACTGTAGGGCAATCTAAAAGACAAAAAAAAGTTCAGTTTCAGTGATTGGAACTCATTTTTAAAAGTATCCAATCAATTCCTAGGAAGAGCGCAGATTATCTTTTTGGTAGAAGTTGAAGGATTCTAAATGCATTAACACAAGATCTGAATTTAAAATGATTTCAAAGTGCATAATTCCACAGGCCTTCACTCAGTGACTGAGAAAGGAGCCTGCAGGGAAAAAAAGAGAAAGTAATGAAGTGTTATCTTTGGAAAATTCTGTGTAGCAGCAGACGGCAGAGTTTTCTTTTTAAATTTCTTAACACATTTCAATACTTTACCAATCGAGAGCTTCAAGAATATATTCATGGAAATTTTGCAGAGCTTTTGTCTATCAAACTAGATCATGGGCGGCACGGTGGCAAGCACTGCTGCCTCACAGTGCCAGAGACCCGGGTTCAATTCCCGCCTCAGGCGACTCTCTGTGTAGAGTTTCCACATTCTCCCAGTGTCTGTGTGGGTTTCCTCCTGTTTTCTCCCACAATCCAAAAAATGTGCAGGTTAGGTGAATTGGCCATGTTAAATTGCCCGTAGTGTTAGGAAATGTAGGGGAATGGGTCTGGGTGGGTTGCACTTCAGCGGGTCGGTGTGGAGTTGTTGGGCTGAAGGGCCTGTTTCCACACTAAGTAATCTAAAAAAAATCTAAAAAATCAGTACTCAATATATAGCTACTCAACATAAAGATACTAATATAGTTCTGAATTCAAAGTCAACTGAGCGATTTCGATATTGGTTCAAAAGTAAAATTGTACTGAAATGTATAGAATGGCTTGTTGCAAAATAATCCTTAAGCTTTCCTGTTAAGTTTTTAAGCCATCATATTGAGTCAAGTCCTATTTACACGGATTAACATATTTTGAACTTTTATTTAGAAATACTAATAAACTCCTTGTACACTAAAATATGTTTGTCATCCCTTTAAAAAATGATCTCCTTCCAATGATTGGAAGGTTCAATCTACACAATACTCCAGATGGGGTTTGATCAAGTGCAACCTGAAATTACTTTTAAATACCGAAAGAACTGCAAATGCTGTAAATCAATAACAAACACAAAAATTGCTGGGAAAGCTCAGCAGGTCTGGCAGCATCTGAGAAGGGAAATCAGAGTTCACTAGACCGAAAATGTTAACTCTGTTTTCTCTGCACAGATGCTGCCAGACCTGCTGAGCTTTTCCAGCAATTTCTGGTTTGCTTTTAGAATTACTTTTCTTTTGTACTCTGAATATTTTGGGGACAAAATGCAAACTAAGGTGTATTTACTAGACCTTAAAGCTCAATCGTAATATTCGTGCCCTCCCACCCATATTTGCACATGCGTTTCCTATTTGAAAGTAACGTAGCATTGGTCATTTCAATTAACACCTCCAAATCATTCTGAATCTTGCTCTTTCCTATTCAAATTAATTCGTCTGCCACTGGAACCAGTTTTTCTTATTTGGTATTATTTGCATTTATGTCAAAGCCATCTTAAATGGCCTCACTTCTGTCCCATTTAAAACTTCCTATTACTGAATTATTCACTTCTTTCAGTCCTCTGTATGCAATGCTTCTCCACACCAATGTTCTATCCTTGTTCCCATCATTTAGTGGCTTAAGCCATACCCACATAAGTTAACATTTCAACAACATACAAATCGCTTTATTTTGTGTATAAGGACTAACTGGTTACAGTATCTCAAGAACTGTTTATGTAGTTCAAGGTGTTTTCCTTAAAACTGTATTTATTGCACAAATGACCACATTCTCAGAGTCTCTAGATAATTATGTATCACTGTTGGCAGTGTATAAATGGAGGTGGGAAGGAAGCTGAGTAGCATTGTCACTGGACAAGTAATCTGGAGCCTGGCTAATCTCAATGTGAATTCAGTAAAAATCTGGAATAAAAAAGCTAGTCAAATAACGATCAAGTATAACCATTGTCAATTGTCATAAAAACCCATCTAGTTCACTGATGTCATATATGGAATGAAATTTGCTATTCCAACTTGATTTGGCCAACATTAGACTCCAGACCCCAACAACGTAATTGACTGTTAACTGCTCTTTGGACAATAAATTCAGGCCCAGTCAGCAAATTCCACATCCCAGGAATGAATAACAAAAAGATGTCCTTATACATCATGAATGTTCGGATGTTTTATCAAGATATATCTTCCCTGAAATCTTTAAACTCATCATGAACATCTTCCTTCTAAAGTCTCAGACGCCAGGGCTTTCTTTGGTTCTGGTCTCATTAAGAAGTTTTCGATGCTCCACACTCTTCCTTTCCACTTCCTCTCTTGGATGATTGCAGAGTGTTCTCTTGTTCCTCTTCTTTGTAGAAATCACTGCATATTTAAATTATGGTTTCTTGTTCAATAATATCAATGCACTGTTATTTCCTCCTTATATCCTTTGATCAGTTTCAAATCTACGTTAGCTTGGGTGCTGTGTTGATCTCTTATCCATTCTCTCTCCCCAGGCTGTAGATCTGGTAGCTCTTGTGTATGCATCGTTTACTAATGTTTCTAGCCTGGCTGGTTCTCTGCTCTTCTTCATATCTTTTTTCTCTGTTATTGTTACACTCAGTGATGTTTAACTGTAGCTTCTGAGATAGGAGTTGTGTGCTTAGTCATCCAGCCTTCAATAACTCTAATAATGCCAGTCTCAATTTTCAGCGGTGATCATCTCTGGCTTGATTTGGACGTGCCGGTGTTGGACTGGGGGCATAGAAAGTTAAAAATCACAACACACCAGGTTGTAGTCCAACAGGTTTATTTGGAAGCACTACCTTTCGGAGCTGTGCTCCTTCATCGGGTAGTTGTGGAGTATAAGATCATAAGACACAATTTATAGCAAAAGTTTACAGTGTGATGTAACTGAAATTACATATTGAAAAAGAACTGGATTGTTTGTTAAGTCTCTCATCTTTTAGAATGACCATGTTGGTTTCAGTTCTTTCATATGTAAATCCCAGAACTTTTTTGAAGTTACATTCTCAAGTGAACTTTAACAATAGGTGCCATGTCGGCCCAGATAATGCATTGAAGGTGTGAGGTGCCCTGTGTCAGGCTATCTTTGCCCCAATTCTAATCTAAAAAAGGGATTTACAGAATCTTACATGGGTTCATACAGCAACATAAAATTTAATTCTGTAAGATCAAGTTTACCCCACAACTTGTGGGTGCATGTGTGCGTGCGCACGGGGGAGGATGTGAGGCAGTGTAGTGCAGTGGGGTCACCTGTAGTGTGACATGAACCCAAGGTCCCAATTGAAGCCATCCCCACGGGGACCGTACTTGGCTCTCAGCCTCTTCTCGGCCACTTTGCATTGTTTCTTGTCCCAAAGTTCACCTTGGAGGATGGTCACCTGAAGGTCGGTCACCTGAAGGTCAGAGATCGAATGTCCTGGATCGCTGAAGTGTTCTCCATTGGGAGAGAACATTCCTGTCTGTTGATTGTCGTGCAGTATCCATTCATCCATTGCCTTAGCCTCTGCTCAGTCTTGCCAACATAGCTTGTCTCAGGCCATCCTTGCCTGCATCCTGGCCAAGTCAAGGGAGTACCTGCCACGTACATGGTGGGAGGTGTCCCCACGAACAATGGTGGTATTGGTGTTGACATTCTGACACATCTTGCAGCATCTACCACAAGGTTGTATGGTGTTGTCCTGAAAACTGGGCAGTTTGCTGCAAACTGTGATCTGTTTGAGGTTTGGTGGTTGTTTAAAGGCGAGAAGTGGAGGTGTGGGGAAGATCTTGGCAAGGTAATCTTGGTTTAATAATGAGACTTAAGGCTTCATTCTTTTTGATGGTGTCTTGATTGTACGCACACCTCACTTAGTTTCAAAGATAGTAGGGTGAACTTATGACAAGAGTAAAATCACATTCACGGCACATATCTTAAATTGCTCACTTGCAAATTGCAGACTTGGTCTGAGATTACAATGTCCCGAATGCCAAGCATAGAGAAGGTTTTTAGATGATTCTATCACTGCATCTGCGGTAATCTTATGTACATTCTTTACTTCAACAGCAATGATATTAATGAAGACCTTAGTTTTGAACTCCAATAAATCCATTCCCAAGCACTCTCATGGCCTTGGCAGAAAATATGGTAATAGTGTTTCTCGGTTCTCAGCTGCTCATCACATGTGAAACACAACTGTTAATCATTTAAAGACAGTCATATATATGTATTGAAATCCTTGGTGACCACACTGACATTTTGTAATGCCTAGTATTGCAATTCTTCAGATTGGTTTGTTGCCAATAACAATAACATGTCTACACTGTTCAAGTACTGAAATATCTTGACCATTCTTACAAGCAGAATTTACCTATATTATAATCTGCATCAAACCTTTGCGCTTCCCAGATTTTTACAGGTTTCATTCTGTAGTCAGTTGATCATTTGCAACTTTGGACATACAGACTTCAACCTCTGCAATGAAGTCAACTCTGTTTCTCAGCTGCACTTGCTGGTATTCTTTACTCAGACCTGCTGTCCTGATACTTCGACATGTAGTCAGTTGTAAAGTCATAATTCCTTAGTCTCAAACTGAACCTGGATAGGATCTTAGCTGTTTCTTTCACATTTAGGTCAGTGATCAATGATTTATAGTCTGTTGCTATTTTAAACTGTAAACCAATTTGCCAAACAGAGAGGCAGAAAGAGGGACACAGCATTTGCTAGATGAAGATTGCAAAAGATGTACAGGCCAAGAATATCTACATATTTACATATAGTCTCTTCAGTTTAAGATTCACTTACTCTCTTTTTTTTAAAATGTAGATCCCCTAGATTTTACATTAATGTAACTTGGGCCCATTTAATATTTATAATTGTTTACTTAATTTTAACTTGATCTTTTAGATCCAATTAATTACTGCAATTACTTATGTATTCGTTTTGACCTTGGCTATAAGTCATTTAGGATCTCCTTGCCACCATTGAAATGACAAATTTTCATCAAATGCCACTGCCATTCTGTTCATTAAATGATTACAGTTAACAGATTTTCCCAGTTCTGTGCACACACACCTTACACCCCACACAACTGTACTACCTCATTTACTCAAGCTTCTTATTATAGCATTTACAAACTGGGAGATTGTTATCTTCACGGAGCACACAACCTTTCCAGTTTGATAAATGTCTTTTCATGACCTCTTCATAGCCAACTGCTGCCGCGATATTAACCGTCACCTGAACTCCCCCACCCCTCTCACCCACTCCAACCTCTCAACTTCGGAACGCGCAGCCCTCCACTCCCTCCATTGCAACCCCAACCTCACTATCAAACCAGCAGACAAAGGAGGGGCGGTAGTAGTTTGGCGCACTGACCTTTACACCGCTGAGGCCAAACGCCAGCTCGCAGATACCTCCTCCTACTGCCCCCTTGACCATGACCCCACCCCCCACCACCAAACCATCATCTCCCAGACCATCCATAACCTCATCACCTC